>NW_027223428.1:0-42270 GCF_030449975.1 Polyergus mexicanus
AAGCAGTGGTATCAACGCAGAGTACTAATGTCATCATCAATGCCAGAAGGCCGTCCAGAGCGGGGGGTTGATCCTCCATGTTGAAATCACCATTTCGAAATCTGCCAAACCACTTTTTGACTGTTCGGAGAGCAGGAGCGCGGTCGAAATAAACGCTTTAAATATTTTTTTGTGCAATCCCAACACTCACGCCTTTCCGAAATTCATATAGCATTACATGCCGCAAATGCACCTTTCGTTCTCCATTTTTAATGATTTCTCTTACGCACAAATGGACTTATCTGAACAATGTCTGACGCTAAATTGACATAAGACAACGTCATCTATTCGGCGTAAGCAACAATTACCACACGAAAACAATAGAACTCCGCCATGCAGTAACTTAATGCCATCTATGAAAATCGGGCACGAACTTATGCAATCATCCAATACTTTCGTTGCTGTTTTCCTCGTGTAGTTTAAAGATAAATTTGTGTGTGTGATAATATATATATATATAAATTAAACTCTTATTCGCTAGCAATAATGTTGTAATATTTTTATAAAAAAAATTCATAGTACTTTTATTTTATCAATTTATAAATGTTTGTTCAAAAATATAAAATAAAATAAAAAAGAATTTTTTTTTTGACATCCATTAAAACATTTACGTTAAATAATAAATACGAATATCATACACATTTAATCATATCAGTATAATCAAATAAAAAAAAAAAAAAATGAAATAACCTTGAAATACAATACAATAGTTAATCTTTTTTCGTTCACGCGTGAAAAAATTCCGCCAAATATGTCCCGCTGTCGCTTTAATTAGGATTAATACGATATTCAATTATTCTCCAACAACACCTATGAAAGGGTCCCCCTCTTACTATTCTGTGCGTGTCGTTTAGTGTTTTCGTATCGGTCAAGTATACAAGACCCACGTGCTGCCGATAAATCACAATTACGTGATAAAGAGCCTAGGTCCATCTCATTAACGTCGAGATGATTTATCGATCTAGTATATCCTTTCCCCGGCAAAGTAATCCGCGTAAAAAAAAAAGAGGTACTTCCACTCGCAGGGATATGTATGATCCTGCTTCTCAAATTTATAATCCGACATTTGCATGCCGGCGGCGCTCTCTTCTCCGTAATAACGAGCACAGCTTTTCGCACCTGCGTGAAACCGCAAGGATGCGGTAAAATTGAAATATCGTAGCTGAATTACGTTGCCCCTGCGTTGTTCCCGTATTTAAACAACGCGGACCGCTCGGTTTCTATTTTTTCAATCCCATATCGCGACAGAGGCGACGATGGGAGACACGACGGGTTCCCTTATCGTTCCCAGTCTTATTTAATTAATCGAAATCGGTGCGTAACAAGTACGGCCATTCGGACAGTCCGGGACAGTTTGTCGTCGCTCGTGGCCGGGAGTGTCGGCAACGAGCGTTTTCCTGTTCACGTCTGTGACACAAAACAGAGCCTATTCGAGTATAGGTCCGTGCGACCACTCCACTCGAAAGGGAGTAGATGAGAGGGAGTGGAGGGAATTTATCTTGACTTGGGTTAAGCTCCTTTAAGCGCTCGGCAAAAATATATTATAAATGTACGAGAGAGAGAGAGAGAGAGAGAGAGAGAGAGCCCCGGTACGAATATTTAACGGAAGACTGTTGTCGACTTGGTCGAATTAATTTGATATAAATTTTTCGATAACAAGTAATCGTGTCAAGTTGAAATGGGGACGAGACCCCTCAATTCGACCAATGTTTAATCTCGAGTAAATATTTCGATATAACTTTCAATTCAATTCAACATCAATTTTCATTTATTTTACCGTTCGCTTTTTAAATTCGCGATACGGAATAGCATCGCGAATTTAAAATATTCGTTTATTAAATAAGGTGAGGTGACTATCGAAGGTATTCTCCATCGTATTACCGCGATGAACGAACCGCTGACTTATTATTCAACGCTTATCGAACAGGTTTATGGTCGTCATAGAAACACGACCGTGACAACAACGGCGCGAGGCCTACCGAGGCTGCTTCGAGGTCGAAGCATTTTCGGTTTCGAATTCGAGCAAGGGTATAAACGGCCGAGTTTAGGGAAAATTTGAGAGGGGGCACGCAGGATCGAGAGATCGAGAGGATCGAGCTTGGCATGCACGACATCGTATATCGAGTGGCGTTCATTGCGTGTGATAACGAACACGACATCAGCGACACGACTGTCGCAATTGATGAAGGCTCTATTGTTCACTGTAGCACACACACATTTGGTGAAATACACATACATATACAGGGTGTCCCATTTTTATCTCCTCAGGCAAATATCTCAAAAACCAAGCCCGGAAGAGAAAAATGTTTCAGACAAAAGTTGTTTGGTTTCGAGGGGGCCATAAGATGGTGACAATGATTTGATCTTGGAAAATCATTTGAAGGTCCTGTGAAGGTCAACTTTAAAATCTTAAACGGAAACCCCCATTTTTTATTTAGTATTCTTGTAGCTGACATCGAGAGCTTTCCAAAACACTATAATAAAGTATTTTTTTATCAAGTACTTTTTGAGTTATTTTATATTTTAATCTGACATATTTTGATATAAAAAATTAAATATCTCGTAAAATATTTAGTTTTTGATAATCTTACGGTAATACTTCTATGTACAGAATAATGAGACAAATCAATTAGTATAAAAAAAAAATTGTTTTTAAGAAAATTATTTACAATGTATTTTTTTAAACAATTATTTGTTTTTTTGACACTAAATAATTTGTCTCATTATTCTATACATAAAAGTATTACGGTAAGATTATCGAAAACTGAATATTTTACGAGATATTTAATTTTTTATATCAAAATATGTCAGATTAAAATATAAAATAACTCAAAAAGTACTTAATAAAAAAATATTGTACTTTATTATAGTGTTTTGGAAAGCTTTCGATGTCAGCTACAAGAATACTAAATAAAAAATGGGGGTTTCCGTATAAGATTTTAAAGTTGACCTTCACATGACCTTCAAATGATTTTTCAAGGTCAAATCATTGTCACCATCTTATGGCCCCCTCGAAACCAAACAACTTTTGTCTGAAACATTTTTCTCTTCCGGGCTTGGTTTTTGAGATATTTGCCTGAGGAGATTAAAATGGGACACCCTGTATATATATATATATATATATATATATATATATATATATATATCGTATTTAAGGTGTTCCGGAGCTACAAGGATTCTTGGAATAATTTAGGAGATGGATTAAGAAACTGGTGAAAATTAAACATTTTATATAAAAGTTACTAAAATTCGATTCGAAATTGATCGGGCAATATTGTTGATATAAACAGCGTTAAATGCTGCGATATTTTTTTTTTTCAGACGCCATGTATATTTGATACAATATAAGTGGAAGGGTAATTTTGCTCTTTTACTCGAAACGCGATAGATTATTTTGCGGCCTTGTTAGCTTAACGATACCGTTGCTTGGCGAATTTTGCGGTACGTTATTATATCAAACGGAGAACGGGGCTATTCCAAGCCAAGTTCAATAATGACGGACTATAATCGGTACCAAAATCTAGTCAAAGCGTAAACGAGAATATTGCAGTCGCCGAAGTTTCATTAATTGCAAAAGTTTTGGTAAGCCGATTATAAAGAATGATACATTGATGCGAGTGTAACATTCATCGTTATCCAAATATAATCGCGACAATTACTTGCAGGCATTTTTAAGAATTATATAATTATATAAAATAATTAATTGTTTACGATTATTTCAATAATCGATCAATAATAAGTATAATTAAGTAATCATTAATCTTGAGCAATTGAAATCAATCATAAAATGCATTCGCGTAACTCGTGCGGATTCATTAATAAATTTTATTAGACAAGTGGACGGGACAAAAAAAAATTACATGATATATTCATCGTTATTCAAATATAATCGTGACAATTACCTGCAGACTTCCCCCCCCCCTTAATAATGGGCGGAGAAAAACCTAATAATCCATGAATGTGAAATAAATTTTATGTTACATCAAATTGTTTTTTTTTTTTTTCGATTATTTTAGTAATCGATAAGCAATCATAATTAAAGTAATCATTAATCGGGCAATTGATCGTGGAAATTAATCGTCGATCGTAGAACGCATTCATGTGACTCGTGTAAATTTATCGAGCATTAATAAACTTTATGAGTGAAGCCAACAAAAGGAGTCATCATGAATATTGCAGTGTAACGAGGATGTAATGATAAATCCGAATTGCATTTCATATAAACTTTTGACAGAATGCCTTTGTGTGTGACTCAGAGAAAAAAATTTAACTGACCGCCGTCCCAGCTTATAACGAGCCGGCGGGCAAGGGGGGAGGGGGTAGGGGTGGGGGTGGGGTGGGGGGGCTCTCTCGGCTTGGCAAAACTCTGTTGTCTGAAATTATTTCCCCCCCCCCCCCCGCGGTACAATTTTATTATCGGCGAAATCTAATTAAACTGAATACCGAACTTTTAACGCCGTTTAATCTCTCGCGTCTAATCGCGCGCGCGACTAACGTCGTCATTCGATCGATATAGGTGCGTTTGCCGGTTGGCCCCCTTCCCCCCCCCCACCCCCCGTTCATCGTCACTCTCTATTAAATCATCGGGCGTAGTATTAGCGTTAAGTGTCAACCTGGTTCCGAGATTTCAGATTCCCCTTCCCAGGAACGTTAAATTCCCCCTTAATTAGGGAGATGAGCAAGGTAATGATCTCGCGTCCCTCGTATTAAACTCGTATGAAATTATTCGCCGCGAATGAACAATGCAGCGCGTAATAAATCTGAAAGCATACTGTAATCTGTGATTCGTCGAGTCATCGGTATCGGTTTCGGATAATAAAAAAAAAAAAAAAAAAAAATCTGACAAGACACGCATCCGTCACCGGGTGCGTGATATTTGTAGCGTGTAACGCGATCTTTTACTAGACGACGTATCGCGGAGACCCTGTTAACCCCTTGCGATATTCGCCAAGAGAACGTTTAGTCGTGTAAATAATCGTGCTTACGAGCCAGCCATTCGTCGACCGAAAGTATTCTTGATGTATTCTCGATTCATTTATTTCGACGAGCTCGTAAAGACAATTTTTCTATTGCACTCGTTTTAAGACATTATGCTCCTTCTATAAAATTATATTCATATCATGGAATTTTTCTCATTTCATCTTATTCCTTATACATATATTTATGTATATATCGCTTTCTTCTCTTTATTCGAATGTTTTTATATTTTATAAATAATTTTCTTTTTCTTTTTTTTTTTTCATTCGGGGATTTATTCTCATATATTATTAAAAGGACATACCTATTTGAAATCTCGAAAAAATTTTTTTAAACTAAATATTTTTAAATACTTAATAATATTGTAAAAAAAAAAAAAAAAAAAAAAAAAAAAAAATAGTCGGCCATAAATACTGTAGCCTTCTTTAACATATTCTATCGCAATATTGAACGCTCTCTCGCTCTCTCTCTTTTCCATGTCTATCTCTCACATCTCCTCTCGTATTACGCCCTTTCTGGTTTCGATTAAGTTCCAGGCTTCGAGCAGGGTCAGGGTTGAACGCACAGACGTGTACATGTCTGGAATAAATTTCGACTTCTACCATCTACGTGAGAAAGTCCCCCCCCCCCCCCTCCTTCTTTCCGATGCACTTATTTCCGAAATGGCTCGTTGAATTCATTTCGATTCAAATGGACTCCCAAGTGAAATTGGAAAATTCTCCGAGAATCTCCATTGAAGAATGAAGATCGAATGGCGATCAAATGCTAAATATGATATTCTAAATTGCGAAGAGAACATTTTCTCAATCCTAGCGTTGCAAAAATATTTTTCAAACGAATTTAATTAACAATATTTTTACAATTATGATAATACTTGTGATACTTTATACTTGTATAGCGAGAAAGGTTGTTTATCCTTATATTTTTGCTTTTATGAAAAGAAAAATTCGTTACATAACGAAATACATATATATAAATTAAAAATAAAATTTACCTAGTATTTCACGCCCACACACTCCTCGATTGTATGCGATTAATTCTCACGTACGTGAAAAAGCGATATCGAGACTTTCATCGTCAGATTAAATTACAGAAGAATATATCAAGTAAAATTATTCCAATTTTTTCCACACACACATATATAAATTTTATTATATATATATATTGGGTGATTGCATAAGTTCGTGCCCGATTTAAATATAAACTTCAATAGATTATATTTTAGAGATAACACTTTTATTAATCAATTATATAGTCTCCATTCTTTTCTACAATGGTTTTCCAACCATCTATAAGCTTGTCGATTCCATTTTTGAAGAAAGAACTTGGTTTTTCTTGAAAAAAGTTTGTACGGTGGTTTTCGACAGCTTCCTCGGAATTGAGATTCTTGCCATTTAAACTATTCTGCAAAGACCGGAACGGATAAAAATCTGAAGGCGCAATATCTGGAGAATATGGCGGGTACTGCAGAATTTCCCATTGCAACTCCTGCAGTTTTCCCGCAGCTTATTCCTTTCAGTCAGGAGATATGCGGCACCCACGTATCAAGCTTGGAAATATATCCAAGCTTTTTTAAATGACGAAAAGCGGTTGAATTATCGATGTTCAGCCTCTCAGCAATATCCTCAGTTGTAATCCTTGGGTTTCTTTCCACTAAGGCATGCACAATGTCATCATCGATGCCAGAAGGCCGTCCAGAGCGGGGGGTTGATCCTCCATGTTGAAATCACCATTTCGAAATCTGCCAAACCACTTTTTGACTGTTCGGAGAGCAGGAGCGCGGTCGAAATAAACGCTTTGAATATTTTTTTGTGCAATCCCAACACTCACGCCTTTCCGAAATTCATATAGCATTACATGCCGCAAATGCACCTTTCGTTCTCCATTTTTAATGATTTCTCTTATGCACAAATGGACTTATCTGAACAATGTCTGACGCTAAATTGACATAAGACAACGTCATCTATTCGGTGTAAGCAACAATTACCACACGAAAACAATAGAACTCCGCCATGCAGCAACTTAATGCCATCTATGAAAATCGGGCACGAACTTATGCAATCATCCAATATATATATATATATATATATATATGTTTATAAAAACATCCTATTAATTTTTACTTGCAACTGTATATTTGTTCGATAATTTATTTGGAATTTTCTGATGTGCATCGCGCAATAATAATAAAGAAATCTTTCAGATCCGCTTTAGTATAAATAGATTTTCTCTCTTTCCTGCAATCTCTCGACACTTCGATATTCGTGCTGTCGTTAATATACATAGTATCTTTTTCACGATCGACATAGAGATTCGATTTCACTTGGAGCTTTCTAGTGCTTCATCCCCGAGAATCGCGAGATCGTTTCGCTTACGGTCGAACATATCATATTTCGCTCTGGTCAGCTTTTGTACAAATTGGCACCATTCTATGCGGGAGACCATGAGTCCTCGGAGAAACTTCACTTTCTATGCGGATCACGTTGTATGTACAGCTTCGCTTGGCGAATTTCACACGCGCGTGTACGCATGCACGCGTTTACAAGCGAGCTTATTAATTCGACATTTCGAAAATTGTTATTTCTGCGAGTACTGCGAGCAATGAAAGGGCCACGAAATTGACTGTCACTTGCAAGTACAAGCTATTTTATTCGTGGCAAACAAGTAACGACAACAAATAACACAGGAACGAAACTCGCATGAATAAGGCTTTCAGACGCTTTGATTAAAAGGAACGCATCAAACTCAAATACAGTTCCGTAAATCGCAACACGGATATAGCGCAATGGATAGTCAAAACATACAACGTGTGGGTTTCCTTCCTTCCCTTCGGTTGATAAATAAATAGTGAATATTTTTTGGGGAATATAATATTTACAAACGCACATTTCGCTTTAAAACAAAATGCCGTGTTTAAATGAGGCGTGAATGAACGCGCAAAAATAAATATTTTAATTAAAATATATAATACATATAATATATTTCTACGCACAAAGCGAACACCATAGTCACGTTACGCCGCAAAGTGAATAAAAGGACCTTTTGTCTTGTTTCGATTCCCATTTCCTTTTCTCATCTTTCTGCTTATAAAGCTTTGATTGTGTGACGAATATATACATTTTACGTTAATTTTATTTCGGTTAAATTATTTTAAATAATTTTTATTTTTATTTTCTCATTTTTAGTTTCATATTTTAAAAGAATAATTTCAAAATATATGTATATATATTATATACGATTCTCTCTCTCTCTCTCTCTCTCTCTCTCTCTCTCTCTCTCTCTCTTTCTTGTTTCTATACGATTATATAGGATATCACATTTTAAATGACGATGTCAAATATCTCTTGAATGCATTTTAGAGAAAAATGCTTCGGACAAAAGTTGTAGGTATAAAAAAAATAATTGTTTTTAAGAAAAAGTATGTATTTATTTGCAATGTATTTTTTTAAATAAATATTTGTACTCTTCATATCAATTGATTCGTCTCATTATTCCGTACACAAAAGTATTACCATAAGATTATCAAAAATTAAATATTTTACGAGATATCTTATTTTTTTCATATCAAAATATGTCACATTAAGATATAAAATAACTCGAAAAATACTTAAAATATTTTATTATAGTGTTTTGAAAAGCTTATCTCTCGAGATAAGCTACAAGAATGTGCAATGAGAAATAGGGGGTTTCGTATAAAAAAAAAAAAAAAAAAAAAAAAAACTTGGGCCAAAATCTAATAAGATCGTCTATTGGCCCCCTTTGAACCCTATAACTTTTGTCTGAAACATTTTTCTCTAAAATACATTGTTCAATAGATATTTGAGGTCGTCATTTAAAATAGATCACCCTGTATATAATATAATTATTTGCTAGAAAATCTTGCTTTTTTAACGGAATCTTGATATAATTATGTTATGTTAAGACTTCATAAATTTGCAAAAATCTGGTGCCCATTGTAAATTAAATATTGATAAGGATACTATTATCTTACTTTCCAATTCTATAAATAATCTTCTGTTTATCAAACGCAATGTACTTTGCATCGATTGCTATAAACCTCGATTTTCCACATGGAGCATAAATCACAGCCGCAAGCATCGCGCACATGTTGGGTCACCGCGAGATTTTACGTTGTTAATTAAGTCCGGTGCCTATACGCAGTGACCTGTGATTTATGCGCCCCTCGAACACCAAATTTATCGGAGTCTCCGTATATTCTAAACAGCTCGGGAAAGCAGAGATGTAAAAGCCCAAATATCTGGATACTATATAGCGAGACTTAACAATAAGCGAGAAGCCTTGATGGGCCGGATCGGATTTTTTTCTTGCGCGTATGAAAATTGCGAGGAGTAAAGAAAGTTTCGCGAGAAGAAGAAGAAAAAAAAAAAATTTTACATCGGGAATAATACAACGATTTGATTTAAATCGTTTCCCGATGAATCGAAGCGCATTCACCCCTGCTAAACTTTTCGAGCCGCAAGGATCCGTGGCCATTAATAATAATAGATTGGCATATAATAGAAATGGCGCGCGAGATGACAGGAAGCTTGAATTTCGAACGCGGCAATCTTAACGGACGCGAAATTACGGGACATGAGAAATCAATGGCATCCGCGATCTTTATACCGAGCCCAAACCTACGACGCACGTGTTCGTCACGTTGTCGCTTCGCCTGTCAGATTGGCCTGTCACCGTACGATATCGCGAACGATTTACACACACGTGTTTCTTCTCCCGCCTCGTATATCCTAGCGGCGATAATTTATTTGGCAATTGCGCAATTCTCCCATGAAAATTCGCCGTTTTTGGAATATTTGATTAATAGCGATGTTTCGAGAGAGTTATACGTTCAAGCGTTGTAGACGGCTATACATTTCGTTGAGAGAATTTTCGAGAAGGTGATAAAAAATTATCTGGATATTTTATTTTTTATAAATAATTGCTTTCTTTACAGAATTCGCATAATTCGAATGATTCTGCATATAAGAATAATATAAGATAAAATACAAAGAGTGAGAAAATAGAAAATTATGTAATTAATGTGTCTCCCCCCCCCCACCCCCCAGGCGTTCTATTACAAGAAGCTTAATTACCGCTTTAGCCAGTTTTCACTCTCGGTTAACTTTACTTTTACTTTAACTGACCGCTTCTTTCTAAAAGCGGCACTAGAAAGGGACAGAGAATCAATTAAGGAGAGATTAACTGACATTGGTGAACCATAAATTTCTTTTATTTTATTTTTTTTTTTAAATTTTTTTCTTCTTCAGCAATATCCTACGATTTAATCACGATTAAATTGATTGTGAAAAAATCAAGGAAGAAAAATCGGCAAAAATGTCAAGGAATAAAAATTACTTTCGTTTCAATTTTACAAGTGACATTAATTAAAAGCTGAGAAAAACCAGTAGCTTATTAGAATCCTTGAGCTTCTGAGATTCTTTTTCCAATAGAAAGAAAATTCCGAATATTATATATATATATATTTTTTTTAAATACACGAATTAAACCTCTCGTCGATAAATCATCTCGCAATCCTGATTCCGTCTCATGTTTTTTTTTTTTCGCGAGCCAACCAACACGCGCATACACATATGCACATGTTTTGAAATATTTCATATACAAAAGAAACGTTACAAGATATTTCTTATACAAGGAAGACACGTCATATGCGCAAAAAATATCATTTTGACACATTTCATAAATAAAAAAAAAAATGGTAGAATATCTCAGAAGAATGGAAAAAGAAGAAAAACTAATATTCATTAATTTCTGTCTCTCTCTCTCTCTCTCTCTCTCTCTCTCTCTCTCTCTCTTTCTCTCTTTCTTAATATTATATAAAAAAAGTTTTCTAGAAATATATCGAAGTTTCTACTAATGTTTATTTCTCGAAACATGCAGAGTATCGAGCTAGAAATCAACTGTCATTTTCTCTCTTTGTATATCGAGTGATAATCCGTTTAGAAGCAGAATGATCGAACGGTTATCGGACGCGCGAGAACGATGCTACTACCCTCTCTCTCTCTCTCTCTCTGTGTCTCTCTCTCTCTCTCTCTCTCTCTCTCTCTCTCTCTCTCTCTCTCCTCCGCTCCTCTTTCCAACATTATGGACAAATCAATCCTCCGCTTGAACGTTCCGCGTTGCCGCTGGCGTATACGAACCGGAGAGAAACGAGAATGAATATTGACGAGTCCGCGTGCTACGGAAATTGCGCAGCGAAAAAGGAAGCCGACGAATGAAGGAAGGAACGAACGAACGAACGAACGAACGAACGAGCGAATTGTGCGACTGCGATGAAGCGTGTGCATCCGAAGACTTATCATCCGCGAGGGATGACGAGATAGAGAAAGAGGGATGAACATTTTTCGCGAGTTACTCGGACGTGAAGGGATACGACGCTACGATAGGCGTACGTATTTTATTTTCCGCCTTGCGACTTTTTTACCTTATACATACGTGTCTCGAGGCACATATATATATATATATATATATATATATATATATATATATATATATTGGATGATTGCATAAGTCGTGCCCGATTTTCATAGATGGCATTAAGTTGCTGCATGGCAGAGTTTTATTGTTTTCGTGTGGTAATTGTTGCTTACACCGAATAGATGACGTTGTCTTATGTCAATTTAGCGTCAGACATTGTTCAGATAAGTCCATTTGTGCATAAGAGAAATCATTAAAAATGGAGAACGAAAGGTGCATTTGCGGCATGTAATGCTATATGAATTTCGGAAAGGCGTGAGTGTTGGGATTGCACAAAAAAATATTTAAAGCGTTTATTTCGACCGCGCTCCTGCTCTCCGAACAGTCAAAAAGTGGTTTGGCAGATTTCGAAATGGTGATTTCAACATGGAGGATCAACCCCCCGCTCTGGACGGCCTTCTGGCATCAATGATGACATTGTGCATGCCTTAGTGGAAAGAAACCCAAGGATTACAACTGAGGATATTGCTGAGAGGCTGAACATCGATAATTCAACCGCTTTTCGTCATTTAAAAATGCTTGGATACATTTCCAAGCTTGATACGTGGATGCCGCATCTCCCGACTGAAAGGAATAAGCTGCAGGAAAACTGCAGGAGTCGCAATGGGAAATTCTGCAGCACCCGCCATATTCTCCAGATATTGCGACTTCAGATTTTTATCCGTTTCGGTCTTTGCAGAATAATTTAAATGGCAAGAATCTCAATTCCGAGGAAGCTGTCGAAAACCACCTTACAAACTTTTTTCAAGAAAAACCAAGTTCTTTCTTCAAAAATGGAATCGACAAGTTTATAGATGGTTGGAAAACCATTGTAGAAAAGAATGGAGACTATATAATTGATTAATAAAAGTTTATCTCTAAAATATAATCTATTGAAGTTTATATTTAAATCGGGCACGAACTTATGCAATCACCCAATATATATATATATATATATAATGTATGTGTATATATATGTGTATGTCGCGAAAGCAAAAGGCAAGGGTAAAATATCGCGATATATCGCAAACGGGGAGCATTGAAAAATTACACGCAAGGAAATATGCCTATCTACGTATAAAGGATTTAGTTGGAATAAAAAAGTACTACTTACGTACGTTTTAAGGAAAAGAAATAAAAAAAATTTCAAAAAATTTCTAGCAATTTTTGTACTATTTTCTTTTTATTTCACAGCAGAGTGAGATCGCGCAATCCGGTGTGAATGTACTCACGTGAACCTGGCGCTCGATTTACAAACAAACAAACAAAAAAAAAAAATGTAATAATGCGAAATCATACATATGTGTAGAGATATCGCGACACGCTTTTTCATCCGCATTGTTACGTCACGCATTTGCATATAGATTCGCATTAATTAATTAGACGGATGAACAATACAATAATACGCCGCCGATACCAGTCGCGTTAACGAAGATTTCAAGTGGCAAAGAAGGATTATTAATCCTATAATGTAGAGATTACGAGAGATTAAGAAAATATTTATTTAAGAAATATTTTCAATCGCCGAAAAAAATTGACAGCCTAAATCGCGCATGTACCGTGTTGTGCCAACCAATTACCTACGTGCATCCGACATCAAAAAACATGGTAATTATGGTATGAAATCCGGTATACCAGACTGTTGTTTTGTCCATTTATTGTGCATTTGCATATGCCCGCATTAATTAGAGAGAACTGAAATATTATTCAGAAATAACGCGAGATGAGATAAACCAAGCTCCCTCGTCTAACGCGTGGAGAATACTTCCGGATGGTAAACACACAAAGCAACCAAGTTTCTTAAGGAAAAACCCCTATTTCGAATATTCACCTACGAGATTTTTAATCATGCCAGGAAGGGAAGAAGAAAAAAAAAACCGCGCAAGGATTATAAAGAATAAATCTGAAGATCAAAGTACCTATGTGAACCTGGCCTTAAAAAAGGCGTTATATAATGTGAGATCTATAGAGGCATTTTTTTTTCTGCCAGTCGTATGTTACACATTTGCATATAGTACGTCCGCATATTAATTACAACCGAATGCGCACGCGGAGACGGTTTTACGAGGGGATAAATCGATCCTTCAATCCGCACACAAAGGGTCTTTCGAATGGAAATGACGGGGAAAAGGATCAGCGAAATTTTTCAAGGATCCATGTTTCATTAACAAAAGATCTTCCGATCGCAATATTAAAACGCGCGCAGATAAGATATTACTATGTAACTCGAGAGATAAATGTAATTCCCCCCCCCCCCCCATTTCATTTTTCCCCCATCCCCCATCTCCTCGTCACCCAATCCTTTGATCTCGCTCAGACATTTCTAAAAACCTATTTCCGTAAATCATACGTAAAATATTATAATCCGTTCAAAAATTCGTCTCCTCTGCGAAAATGTCAATTTTGTTGTCCAAGTGTCAATTTTTTTTTTTCCATTCATTTGCTCCGGTAACATGTACGAGTGGAGGACAACGCGTTCCCGTTGCTACGGTACACCCTATATACGAGAAATAGCTGTAAGCGCGACGCGCCACGACTGCATTAATTAATTCGCAAGCGCACTGAATACGCCACTGCGTTACCTGCTTACGTTTACCGGACTCGTATTCATTCGGTGCATCTGCAGCACAAGCGAATCGCGTGCACTCTATTTTACACACGTGTCTAAATTGGTGTTCACAACGGCGTAAATCGATGCATCAACGCGACGTCGACCACGTCTCGCGGAATAAAAGCTCTCACCGAGCTCTCTCAATCATTATCGCGTCGAGTGTTGTGGATCTGAGAGTGCTAACCTTACGAGATAAATGAGAGTTCTCGATATATTTTGAACCGAGTAAGCTCGGTCTACTCCTTGAGAGAGATACTGACAATTATAAAATTATAAAATGCGTAGAGATTTATTTATTTAAATATATATATTTATATATTTTATTATATATACAGGGTGTTCCATTTTAATCTCCTCAGGCAAATATCTCAAAAACCAAGCCCGGAAGAGAAAAATGTTTCGGACAAAAGTTGTTTGGTTTCGAAGGGGCCATAAGATGGCGACAATGATTTGACCTTGGAAAATCATTTGAAGGTCAACTTTAAAATCTTAAACGGAAACCCCCATTTTTTATTTAGTATTCTTGTAGCTGACATCGAGAGCTTTCCAAAACACTATAATAAAGTATTTTTTTCATTAAGTACTTTTTGAATTATTTTATATCTTAATCTGACATATTTTGATATAAAAAATTAAATATCTCGTAAAATATTTAGTTTTCGATAATCTTACCGTAATACTTCTATGTACAGAATAATGAGACAAATCAATCAGTATAAAAAAAAAAAAAAAAAAAAAAAAAAAATGTTTTTAAGACAATTATTTACAATGTATTTTTTTAAACAATTAGTTGTTTTTACAATAATATAAGCGAATTGCATTATAATTTTTTTCTCCGTTGTATTAATATATGACGTACGTATATTATCTTATATATTGTATTATCTTATTAGAATTTTATCCCCTAATATTTCCCTTTCTATGCGAGAAAGAAATAAGGGGGGGCAAAAAGAAATAAGCTAATTCGGGAACTTTGTGACAACGATGTCACGAAGCCGGACATAAACCGATCGCGAATTACAGGAGAAAAGTAGGAAGCGATCCGAAAACATGCATTTGCACTTAGGCCTCTCTTGCGGTTCTTCCGTCTCTTCAGCCTTGTCGCGCATTGTGTCGCGTCGCATTGTGTGTTGGAAATGTCGTTGGCGCGAAATCCACCTCATGGCAAAACGGATCGCGCGTACCCAATCCGAATAACACTGACGGTCCTCAAGGGATTAGTATACAAACAAACGTAGGACGAAGAGCGGCATCAAGTATGCAGAAAGAGACGCTATTTGTTATTCGATTACAGATTCGATTCCTCGATCGAATAAACATTCGATACAATTGACATATTGGCTATTAATTAATCCAAGTAAGCTCTCTCTCTCTCTCTCCCGAAATCTATCTTTTATTAAAAACTAAATTACACAAGAGAATCGTTTAATCCTTAATTTACAAGTTTAATTAAATCTTTATAGAGTCCAAATATTCCCGAGATATATTGAATGATTTATATCAATATAAATATATTGCTAATAAAAATTATTAATAATATAGGTCAAAATTATTTAAGTTTAAAATGACAAAAAAAAAAAGAAAAAAATATTATCGATATTAATTTTCTTGAAAACGAGAAATTTCGCATGAAAAAAAAAAAAAAAAAATTGTATTTTCTGTTTATTTCCTTCAGAGAATTGCAGTATCATTTCTTGCTTGTACCATCCTGTGTAGAAATATATATACACGTATTAACACACCGAAAGAGATACGTCAGACGTCGCGTCAGATACCGGGCAGCAGCAGTCAAAGTGTCAAAGAGTTAACGCCGTCGAAGATTACCACGGACGTGTTCGGCAGTGAAATTAGCGTATACGATCGAATCAGATGTACGCTGTCGTCATCGTCGATCGATTGTGAGCGCAATGGGAGGGGGAGGGGGGGGGAGGGGGGGCGCGCGCGCGAGTAATATGCCTTTGACGTTTAGCTCTGACGTTTATAGCGCATGCCGAGGCGAATGCGAAAACGATACTCGCGTGACACGCTCGGATTCGCATCCGCCCATCGATAAGCCGTAGGTATTTGTATGGATTATGGAATTTCCGTGTATCTACGGAGAGTGAAGATGTATAGGTATCTAGATGGATAGAACGACGCTGCGATAATACCATAAGCCTACTTGTAGCGAGAAACACTGCTGAAGGAGAGAGAGAGAGAGAGAGAGAGAGAGAGGATATCGTTAAAATTCACCGTCACGTTTAATATATATATATATACGCACACGTGTTTTTTTTTCTTCGTTAAAACTTTCTGTCAATCGTTTCAAACGTCATCGTTTTACGAGACATTGCATTAATTAAAAAAAGTGTCTCGTCTATTATTTATTTGAAAATTGATCGATCGATTGGCCAATTAATTTATGAAAATTGAATTATTACATCTTTTTATTGCTCACTAAATCAATCGGTCAAAACTGACGGGAGACATCGTAATACATCGTATTATAATCAATCTTTGAATTGGCGTAATTCGTAATTCCTTCTGTATTTTATGTCATCGATCTATTTTAAAGGCCTGTTGAAATAATTGTAATATAAAAGATAAAAAAAAAAAAATCACACAAATTGTTCTCAATTGTAAAATATATCTCAAAAATTAATATTAAGATTATCAAATAGGTAATAATCTGATTTTTTTGAAAATTAAACAACTTCGATATTGTCGTAGGAAGAGAATTATTAATATATTATTAATATATATTATTAATATACAGTTTATATATCTCCCAACTGTAATTGCAACGTCCGTTTGCAACGTGCTAAATGAATGCATTCCGTCGTGGTCGAACATGGATCAAAATTATTTACCATCCGCAGAGAACGTTCAAACAACTTGAGATACGCTGTTATTAGGGATAAACCGCTAGCAAATTCTGACGCGCGTTGTTAGGTATTAGTTGGAATTATCAAGCTTACAAGGCTATTATTTAACGTAAGTAATTCCCGTTTAAATAATTGGTGGTCAAGAGTTGACCATTGAATTTTATTTCAAACTCTTCAATTTTCAAATTATATCAATATGATATAAAAAAAATCATTTAGAAATTATCAAATAATAGAGAGAAAGGCTAATTATTTCTATAATATATTAAATATTACATTATATTAAGTTTTATAAGTATCAATAAAATATGTAAGATTGTGAACAAATAATATATTTTTGTTAAATTTTTTTTTTTTTTTCCCCGGCATCTATTCGCACCAAATCAATAGCAAAATAATATTTGGTCACCTTCTCGATATATTAATTTAATAAATTATATTGTCATTATCGTTTTACTCTATCGATTACATTAATAAATAGATCATTATTATCTAAATACATGGTATGTACTGCAAATAAGCAACAAACGAGGAGTAATTGCAACACGTTCGACTTACGTTCGATCCGATATAATCGATCGTGATATAAATAATCGATCGAAACATGTTTCGTTTGAATTTAATTTCTCATTTGCATTACTAGTTTGCCCTTATGTTAGCGAATAACCCACCTTAATAACCGCACATTATATGGAATGAATTCACATATGTTTCGTCAGCGGTTTACCTCAATGTTCAATATTCTCATGGATAAGATCAACACGCAAAAAAAAAACATTCTCTGCGTGCAGATTCTAAAGAGAATACTTGCCGTAATTAAAGAGTAATATCGGATATAAGCAGTGTCAGCATTATTAAATGGCTTCTGATATTCCTCGGTTTCATCGACGAATTCGAGCTGGGTTCAGTCATTTGGAAAAAGGGATCGTAAGAAAGGTCGGGATCTCCCCTCCATCCAGATCCACCACCGTTACGTTATCGAGATATGAGAGAGAGAGAGAGAGAAGGGGAGAGAATGGATGACGAATATCATTAAAAACGTATTTGCTTATCTTATAGATGCGGTAATGGCCGTTGGTTACCTCACGCGATCGTCATGATTGTGCGATTTTTTTTTTTTTTTTTTTTTTTTTTTTTTTTACGATGGGAGTCCTAGATTCCTATCATATCTGATATTTGTCTAATGTAAAAAACGTGTACTCTATGCAAAAACATGCAATGTGAATGTTTTTTTATATAAACAACTCTCGCGGGAGGTAAAAGATTGTAATATTTTTTCAATTCTCAATAAAAATACAATGGATGAATGGTTGAAAAAGAAATTTAACCTACGATAAAATTTGAGAGAGAGATATACAGGGTGTCCCATTTTAATCTCCTCAGGTAAATATATCTTAAAAACCAAGCCCGGAAGAGAAAAATGTTTCAGACAAAAGTTGTTTGGTTTCGAGGGGGCCATAAGATGGTACCATTGGTTTGACCTTGGAAAATCATTCGAAGGTCATGTGAAGGTCAACTTTAAAATCTTAAATGGAAACCCCCATTTTTTATTTAGTATTCTTGTAGCTGACATCGAGAGCTTTCCAAAACACTGTAATAAAGTATTTTTTCATTAAGTACTTTTTGAGTTATTTTATATTTTAATCTGACATATTTTGATATAAAAAATAAAATATCTCGTAAAATATTCAATTTTCGATAATCGTACCGTAATACTTTTATGTATAGAATAATGAGACAAATTAATTAGTGTCAAAAAAAAATAAATAATTGTTTAAAAAAATACATTGTACATAATTTTCTTAAAAACAATTTTTTTTTTATACTAATTGATTTGTCTCATTATTCTGTACATAGAAGTATTACGGTAAGATTATCGAAAACTGAATATTTTACGAGATATTTAATTTTTTATATCAAAATATGTCAGATTAAAATATAAAATAACTCAAAAAGTACTTAATAAAAAAATATTGTACTTTATTATAGTGTTTTGGAAAGCTCTCGATGTCAGCTACAAGAATACTAAATAAAAAATGGGGGTTTCCGTTTAAGATTTTAAAGTTGACCTTCACATGACCTTCAAATGATTTTCCAAGGTCAAATCATTGTCACCATCTTATGTCCCCCTCGAAACCAAACAACTTTTGTCCGAAACATTTTTCTCTTCCGGGCTTGGTTTTTGAGATATTTGCCTGAGGAGATCAAAATGGGACACCCTGTACATATTGATATATATTATTAAAATATCATTAATACTATTCGCGATAATTTTAAATAATGTCCATGCCGTATTTGTAAATATTATTCCGTGTAATCTTTATCTGTAAAACCGATAGTTTATCATTATTATCAGTATTTTATTATTAAAAAATTTTTAAAGAGGTGAAAAAAAAAAGAAAAGAAAACTACTGAAATATTTCTTAACTATTAAAATGAGCTACTAAAAAATACTTCTTAACTATTACTTAAATTATTATTACTTCAGCAATTGGCAATATATATATTTTCGTTTTATATACAATACTAAAGTATGTATATTGTTTTCTATTAAATTATTTTCTCGATTGATAATTTGTAATGAGAAAAGACATTGTTCTATCGGAAATATTAAATATAATTTTCCATGTATCTTTTCCGCTTTTTATAATAGAGTAATCAAAAATTTTTTTCTACGAATAAGTACAATAATGGGAGACGAGTATCGCATATATTTTTAGAATTTTAATTTAATCGATGAAACTTTTACTCAAAAAATTCTAGTATTCTTACATTTCGTTTTATCAAAAAAGTGCAACGTCTAAATAATTGTAAAATTAAAAAAAAATACAAGAAGGAATTAATTAAAAAAAAAAACAATTAAATAAAGATACAAGGGATTCCGGAAAATGTAAATGTCAAATTTTCTAAAGAAATTAGGCCACGTGCTATACGTACGATCAATAAATATAACGAACGTCCGATGATCTTTACAAAAGCGCGATATACAATATTTTCGCAATTACCGTAATAAAGTGCTGCACATGAATAATTTGATCCGTGTCCTGATATTTGCAGACGAAACGTATCCAAATCTCATTTAAGCGCGCTAACGAAACAAATGGCACGCGAGATACGTAATACAATTTATGGCGAACGGTGCGCATTGTGCTCGTATATGAGCGCGATGCAGATAAAATCCGCTAATTAATACCACGCTGTTAATTGCAATCCGTATGTTGAATGAGAAAGCATAGAACGGGACCCCCCGTGTCGTCAAACATGTCGATTAATATCGATTACATTCGCGTCGATTACGGCACGTGGCCGATTCGATGCCATAAAGTCGTACGAGGCGGCGATAATGAGATCTAATTCTGTCGCGTGTTGCATAATGAATAGCGAGTAACGAGCAACGAATGCTGTCACCTGTCTACTCTTTGAGAATGTGCCACGTCTCTACACGAATATGGAAATGGATTATACTTGGAACGTTTATATTTCGCGCATACAGAGTGAGAATGTGTGAATTATTATTTAATTAAATTATTTTCATAATTGATATATTAATGCAGTAATTAAAGTAATTATTAATCAAGTATTTTTTGTCAAATTTTATCGACAAGAAATATTGCCTGCAATTATTATCAAGCGTCCTGGATATTCGTACTGTTAAAAATGAAAAGCGAAGGTCATAAAATTGCAATGAATACGACTAGTCTATCAATAATGTGTTATATTACGTTAAATTAATGCAAATTGCTATCTAATATCTGGAAATTTCGCAAATTAATGTATAAATATAATAAATGTTTTCGACTCATTACATCCCATAACTGTATCATTTACATGTGATGAATCGTAATTGTAAGCATGATAAACAATGCAACGCAACGCAATGTACGAAAGTAAATCTGTATTGTTGGCATATTTGAAAGAAAGCGGGTTTTTTTTTTTTTTTTTTTTTCCCGGACAAACTACTCTTCATTATTGCTTTTGTAAATGATGCGTGAACCTATTTAGAAAATTCTGCAGCTCCAAATTATTATGAATATATTGTGAAAATGTAAATTCAGGGAGTTTTTCAAATTGTGACAGCTGTCGCGTGAAAGAAATTTAATAATAAAATATTGCGCGCGTCAAGAGATTTCCCTTTTTTTTTCTCCTATTTAAAACATTTTCCCTTTCACGAACACGCAACTCGGCGCATATTTACGCGCAGAGAGTTCGAAGAGAAACGTAAAAAAAAAAAAAAAAAAAAAAAAACCGATGCGAAGAAGTAATAGAAATTTTCCACATCCGTTAAAATTAAAAGGATCATTAACTTTTTAACGAAGGGGAAATCACCGCGGAATTTTGATGTACAAGGTTGAGGAATTAGTAGATCGACATTACATAATTAATTATCACGTATATAATATTTTCATTCCCATAATTATATTCATCGATCCTTCGAATTAATACGCGAACTCGATCTGCTCGAGGTTTTTCGATTTAGAAAGAAAGAAAGAAAAAAAAAATCTCAGGAGAAAGTTACTCTTGAGATAAATATGTTGGATAAAAAAGTCGCTTAAAATTATCATTCGCATTTTTTTTTTTTTTTTTTTTTTTTTAACTACATAGTCGCGTTTAAATTATTTCAACTGGATAGATGATGAAATATTTCCGATCTCGTCAAGTTGTGCGAGCGGACAGCCGCCGCATTTCACCGGACGCACTCTATACACAAAAGCTTACATAATAGTTATATTTATATCCGCGCTTCCGTCCGCGTTTAGCAAGTCGTTAAACTGAATTTATACATACTGTATTATAATGCGCATGCACGCGGTGTTCCGTTGGTTTAACGTACCGAGTGTCGTCGTCTCTTTTACCAATTACTACGGAGGAGAATGTACGTAAATGCGTGCGAGATCGCGAGATCGGATCTGATTGACCGAGGAGGATCGTATTGTATCTTATTATAAGTCGATCGACGGACGTGTGTGAAGTTTGCATCTCAAGTGTTAGCATCTCACAAATAAACTTCATATTAACTAGCATCCAGCATAGTTCCATAGTTCTTGATAGGTTTTAACAATAGTTCCGTCTAATTTACTATTAAAATCGTATTTTTAAGAAATGAGATGCTAACTTCCGGTAACATCTGATAGCATCTCATCGTATTTCGAATATTTGATCATGGGGGAGTAGGATTCCGTGGAGTTTTACAGCCTAGACACATTCTGTCAATAGTTCTGACGATTAAATTCTGTAGAAAGTAATTTATCGTCACAAAACCCATCTAATCCGCGCTACTGGCACCTTACTTTCAAAAATCGGAAGTTTTATTAACAGTTCTATTTGCATCCCGAAGAGTTCTATCGATAAGTATTAAGGCCCGAAGCTGTAAAACCAAAAATGAAAAAGTTCTGGCCACTTTTAGTTATACGCTCTTAAAAAATTTCTAAGTCCCGAGGGGTTGATATTTTTTTCTAATTTTCGAAGTTCCAATGGTAGTTCTATTTGCATCCCGAAGAGTTCTATCGATAAGTATTAAGGCCCGAAGCTGTAAAACCAAAAATGAACAAGTTCTGGCCACTTGGGCCAAGCAGTGGTATCAACGCAGAGTACTAGTGGCCAGAACTTTTTCATTTTTGGTTTTACAGCTTCGGGCCTTAATACTTATCGATAGAACTCTTCGGGATGCAAATAGAACTACCATTGGAACTTCGAAAATTAGAAAAAAATATCAACCCCTCGGGACTTAGAAATTTTTTAAGAGCGTATAACTAAAAGTGGCCAGAACTTTTTCATTTTTGGTTTTACAGCTTCGGGCCTTAATACTTATCGATAGAACTCTTCGGGATGCAAATAGAACTGTTAATAAAACTTCCGATTTTTGAAAGTAAGGTGCCAGTAGCGCGGATTAGATGGGTTTTGTGACGATAAATTACTTTCTACAGAATTTAATCGTCAGAACTATTGACAGAATGTGTCTAGGCTGTAAAACTCCACGGAATCCTACTCCCCCATGATCAAATATTCGAAATACGATGAGATGCTATCAGATGTTACCGGAAGTTAGCATCTCATTTCTTAAAAATACGATTTTAATAGTAAATTAGACGGAACTATTGTTAAAACCTATCAAGAACTATGGAACTATGCTGGATGCTAATTAATATGAAGTTTATTTGTGAGATGCTAACACTTGAGATGCAAACTTCACACACGTGATCGACGGCGACTATTATTTTATTTATTTATTATTTATTTATATCACGCTTTTCCTCGTTTTTCCCCTTTCTCGCTGTCATTTTCCCCTTCTCCCCCCCCCCCCTCTCGCTCTCTCTGTCTCTGGATGTTAACCCGGTAGCCTACTTCTCTCGACGACGACGACAGCCCGAAGGCTTTCGAAAATACTTGAACAGCGCGGCTGTTCTCGATCGCGTGTTTGACGTGAGGCGCCAAAAGATAGCCACGACAAATGTCTTTAAAGGAATATTGGCCTCATCATCGGATATTGTAAAATTATATGAGAAATATATATGTATAGAAAAGCAAAATATATATATGCACGTAGATGAGAAATTTGCGCGGATAAAAAAAAACACACACACACACACACGTAAGGCGAATAAAAATAGGAGCCTCTCTCTCTCTCTCTCTCTCTATCTCTATCTCTCTACAGAGAAAAATGCATTTCATTTACTCACCACGTCGGCAACGTTGCCGGAGCCCTCCCTCATGCCATCCCTGTCCGTGTGTCCTCCTGAAAGAGATAGCACATTTTTTTTTTTTTTTTTTTTTTTTTAAAGCATGCTTATCAGTTATATACTGCAATAATCTGTGCCCCCCCCCCCCTTTTTTTTTAAATTGACTTTTGATGAAATTCGAACTGACGAGGCACACAAAGAGAAATATTATTCTATTGCTAAGAAAAATGATTACTCAGTTTACTTTACTTCTTTTAAGTAACAGTTATCTTTAACAAAGACTAATCTATTTTAAGACTTGTCAGAAATTTAAAAAAAAATTCATTAGCATGTATCCGAAAAGAGTAGATATCTTCTTTTGAAGAATATTTTAAAATTTTCTCTGAAGAATAGTCAGAGATATGGTTAATTTATAATTAATAAAATTTGAATAATTAAGAAAAATTTATTAGATGAGAAGAATTTAATTTTCTAATTCAACATTCTTAGATTGAAGTATTAAATTTACTAGGATTCAGAATACATTTCGAATAAATTTGATGAACCTTATGATAGATTTGCGGATATACGAACTTTTGAAATACTTAAAACAAGTAATATTTACTTGTATAAAGTATATGTGTTTTTCTATGGGCAGAGATCATTGGAAATTCTGAATTTTTTTCCGATAGATGGAGACGAAGAAGTCAACAAGGAGAAGAAAGTACGAGAAAAGAAAAGATCCGTTATCACGTGCTCGTGCACAAACGTGCGAATCGTCTACGTTTTGTCGAATTGTCCGAACACGGACAATAAATCGGCAACAATCGGGAAAGAGATGCCGATTGAAATTGCGAAACGATCGATTCGAGTAGAAACTTTTCCATCAGATTTCTACCGTCAAATCATCTACGGCGATCGTTGAAACGGAAAATTCCGTTCGCGTGCTTCTCTCACATCTTTCGAATGTAAATACAGCTAGGAGACAAAAAAAAATTCAGCAAACGGAGTAGTGTCGGACGGGGAATAGTAAGTCTGGTGCTTTTTAAGCTGCGCATGCTCTTAAACATTTTTCCATTTCAAATGAGACGGAACTTAAACTCGAGTGGAAAAAGAGAAAAGAAAAGGAAATTAGATAAAGTACATAAAAAAATCGTCAACACATGTAAAGATGGAACGAAAGGGACACACATGACTCGCTACACGCAATACACAAATAAATATTGTATATGTGTATTCGATATCGTTATTTAAATTACACGGAGACGAGGACGCTTCCGAAATCTTGTAAAATTAGCCGTCAAAATAAACGGTGGGCTCTTTATTTCGCGGATGATATTTATTACTTATCTCATTCTATGTATCTTGCAATAGATAAAAAATAATGCGTTATAAATTAATTTATAATAGCTTGGACAGATAATTACATTTGTAAACATTGAATGATAAATATCTTGCATTATATATCGATATAAAAAATAATGTTAATTAATTTATTATGTATATAATAAATTAATTAACATTATATATAATAGATTAATTAACATTATTTTTTACCAATACACATATATATACAGGATGTCCCATTTTAATCTCCTCAGGCAAATATCTCAAAAAACCAAGCCCGGAAGAGAAAAATGTTTCCGACAAAAGTTGTTTGGTTTCGAGGGGGCCATAAGATGGTGACAATTATTTGACCTTGGAAAATCATTTGAAGGTCATGTGAAGGTCAACTTCAAAATCTTAAATGGAAACCCACATTTTTTATTTAGTATTCTCGTAGCTGACATCGAGAGCTTTCCAAAACACTATAAGAAAGTATTTTGTTATTAATTACTTTTCGAGTTATTTTTATATTTTAATCTGACATCTTTTGATATAAAAAATTAAATATCTCATAAAATATTCAGTTTTCGATAATCTTACCGTAATACTTTTATGTACAGAATAATGAGACGAATTAATTAGTGCCAAAAAAAAAAAACAAATAATTGTTTTAAAAAATACATTGTAAATAATTTTCTTAAAAACAATTTTTGTTTTTTATACTAATTGATTTGTCTCATTATTCTGTACATAGAAGTATTACGGTAAGATTATCGAAAACTGAATATTTTACGAGATATTTAATTTTTTATATCAAAATATGTCAGATTAAAATATAAAATAACTCAAAAAGTACTTAATGAAAAATACTTTATTATAGTGTTTTGGAAAGCTCTCGATGTCAGCTACGAGAATACTAAATAAAAAGTGGGGGTTTCCGTTTAAGATTTTAAAGTTGACCTTCACATGACCTTCAAATGATTTTCCAAGGTCAAGCCAATGGTACCATCTTATGGCCCCCTCGAAACCAAACAACTTTTGTCTGAAACATTTTTCTCTTCCGGGCTTGGTTTTTGAGATATTTGCCTGAGAAGATTAAAATGGGACACCCTGTATACAAGGTGTCTACTTAAATTTTGTAAAAGAGTTCCCTGAAAATTCCCTGATCTTCCAAATATTTTTGTTCAAAATTCCAGATAAAGAGAATATTTTAAAGAATATATTTGCAGTTTTCTAAAATAAGTTTCGTTATCGCACGCGTTTTCTAATGCTTTTCATTCGTACAAAGAAACAAACACAAAAGTTTCAAGCGCTAGATTTATAAATATGTATTGAAAAGAAAGAACAATAATTTCGTTAAGAGAGAAAAATTTTTAACTTGCATAACATTTTCATGTTATTTTTATCATTAAAAATTAAAATAAAGAATACGAATTGCATACTCAATAATTTGTCGAGACATTCAATATATATATAAACGGAGATAGATATATATATTTATAATATATTTTAAACACAAAATTTTCATAATTAGGTTTGCGGATTATCAGAAAATTATCAGAATTTTTTTTTTTTTTTTTTTTTTTGTTAATTTCCCGACTTCTAATAAAATTCCCTGATTTATCCGCACGTACAAAAAAAAAAAAAAAGTCCCTGAGAATTCCAAGTTTTCCATGTCTTTCTAGGAAGTAGATACCCTGTATATACAGGGTGGCCCCGAACATTCCCCAGCCAGGCTTTGTGATCTTATAGGAAATTTAATTCTGAACAAAAAGAAAAAGATTTTCATTTTTTATTTTTATCATTTTTTTCAAGAAATTTATTAAGCTTCGTTCCCCCTTTTCATCTTTTTCCTCTTCCTTCGCCGTCAGAGATTTTTGAGCGATAACCTCGTAAGGAAGCATTTCTCGATCCTTGTTTATAGGAAATTTTTTTTTTATTCAGTATTAAATTTCCTACAAGATCTCGATGTCTGGCTGGGGAACGTTCGGGGGAAAACCACCCTGTATATCTGCACAGAAAGATACATTTGATACTAATGTAATGTGTAAACATCGAATTGTAAAATTGTCGTAGATTCTCGTCCCTGGAATCGATATCAGTATAAAAGGATTGCCAACAAACACGCGAGCCGCCGACTTTTCCACGATACCTTCGCTTGCGAAAGGAGATAGGGGGGGGGGGGGGGAGCGGGCCCCTTCGTGCGACGAAATCGCGTGTGTTCCCCGCTACTACGTCGCTTTCTCGGGAAAGTACGTTTAACCGGAGAGCGCGCGCGTTATACGCGGTGGCGAAATCGTTCGAATCAGCCACTTCTACGACGCTTCGAGCTAGCTTTACTAGCTTCAATGGACTCGGACAATCTCTAGCATCCGTACAACTATCGGTCAGAATCAAGTTCCGTGACGGATTGCTATGAATTTGGGCTGTTATCGTTTATTTTATTTATATCTTATTTTTTTTATACTTTATTTATATATTATTTTTTTGTATTTTATTTATTTTTTTTTTTTTTTTTTTTTTTTTGCGTTTCTCTGCGATATGCAAATTTAAATAGAAGCAAAATTGCATCAATTTGAATGATCGTTTTGCAGCAATGGAATGCGAATTTATTGCATGAAACTATATGACGGTTTCTCGATTACGGATAAAACGCAGATGACAGAAAGAAAGGCGCGATCGAATTATTCGAACGGAACCAATGGCAAAACCGTTTGATCGATTAGCGATGCCCCCGATCGCTCGAATAGGAAAAAAACAATTCGTGCGTGAAACAAATCTCGCTCGTTTCACGGGCAAAAGTAACTGGTTTCCGTTTGTTTTCTTCTCTCGTGCGTATCATGCGCGCGCGCGTGTGTGTGTGTGTGTGTGTGTGTGTCTATGTCTAGCGTTGCTTTACTCGATCATCTCCGATCACGCGCTATTTCGAGAGAACGTGCAAATAAATTTCGCGAGAGGATACCAATAATACCATTCTTCATCCCCGGTTGAGAAACGTCACTCACCTTTTTTACGAATTGGCAAAATCTTGGCGATCCTCGACGCGCCTGCGTAATCCAGATCTCGATCGGGAACTGTCTCCGATTCCTACGTCGTTTCCGATATTCCGTTTTCCACGCTCGCGCGCACCGATATACGACACACACCGATCCTTTCCGCTCTCCTTTCCCCGAGAGAGAGAGAGAGAGAGAATCGCCTCTTTCTCTCCCACCGACACGCGATTCTAACCTCGAACTGTATATACAACACACTGATAACTGACACGAACACAGCGACTCGTCCCGGACACCGACGCGAATGACAGTTGGCGGTCGATCTTCCGTGATCTGTCAGATCCCGGTGAATTTTCGGTCGCACGGACACTCGCGACGATCGAAAGTCTCGGAGTTAATCTCGATCGACTCCTCCGCTCGTATCATACTGAAACACAATGATCGAGAGATGAGAACGCTGGTAAAAGTCCACCTCACTCGCGCTCTATTTATCCTCGATACTCGTTTCGCTTCGCGATTTCTTCGAGCACGGTTTGATAGACGGGCGAAATTTCTCGACGGATCGATATCGAGATTCGAAGAGAGAGAGAGAAAGAAAATACAATTTCCACCGAAATATTACAGCGACTCGTCGCGCGGCTTCGAGTTTCAACAAAGACGAGGTAGTATAACGCACAATACACTCCTTCCTCTCTCTCTCTCTCTCTCTCTCTCTCGTTTCTGCTCCGCCGAGGATCTCGTCTACCTGTCAACTCCGGCGAATTCGAACTTTCGCGCATTCGCGCACGGGCTCGCGCGGGACCGACGAAACAAACCGAAGATAGATAGATAGATAGATAGATAGATAGATAGATAGATAGATAGAGAGAGAAAGAGAGAAAGAGACGCCCTCCAAACGCCAGTGCGTATGTTGCGGCGACAACTGTTCGCGGCGGATCTCCGTCCGTCTGTCCGTCCGTCCGTCCATCCGTCCGTCCATCCGTCCGTCCGTCCGACCGTCCGACCGACGCGACCCGATCGGGACGGGACGAGAGACGGAACGAGGATGAAACGCGACCGGACGGCTTTCTCAAAATCGTCCATACGGCGGCCGCGAGCGCGATTCTCTCGCGGTTATAACGGGGGAGAAGAGAGAGAGAGAGAGAGAGAGAGAGAGAGAGAGAGAGAGAGAGAGAGAGAGAGAGAGAATGGCAAAGAGGCGAAAGAGAGAGCGTCGGACGAGCACACGGATATACGCGCACATACGACTTTTCAAAAATACCACGCACCGACCAATCGGGGCGGGATTCGGCGCGGCCGCGATACGAAGAGAGAGAGAGAGAGAGAGAGAGAGAGAGAGAGAGAGAGAGAGAGAGAGAGAGAGAGAGAGAGAGAGAGAGAGCAGAAGACAGAGAAGAACCGAAGGAGAAGAAACACAGAGCCGTTACGCGCGCGCGCGCCCATACCCGTTTATGCCCGTTCCTCACCGTTGATACACACACACACGCTTATACGCGTGTACGCACTTGTACACGCACACGCTCACTTATTCGCGATACAACACATATATATATATATATATAAGGCGCTGCCGCGCTCGCGCACACAGCGCGCGAGCGCGCCGGATCGTGTCGCCGCCGCGACGACGCGTCCTCGGGCTCGCGTCCGCGCACTCTCTCTCTCTCTCTCTCTCTCTCCCTCTCGCTCGACACCGGCGTTTCGCGTCGATCCGCCTTCCTCGAAGGGATCGGTCACTCGCGCAACCGCTCGAGCCGCATCGGGGAAATTTACATCGGTAAACCGGGACGAGAGAGAGCGCGCGCATCCGACAATTTACGTATCTTCTACGGCTTGAACGGCGAACGGCGGGAGCAAGCGGACGGACCGACCGACCGACCGACCGTCCGACCGGCCGAGGTAACTTAAACTGAACGCCAGCGCGCCTACGGGAAAACGAGATTCATGCCTTCGTGCCGGCGGAGACGCGACGCCGGCCAATCAGCGCTAGGCTTTACGCCGGCCGGCCAATCGGCGCGAGGGCTAACCTGGCGAACGGTTATCCCAGGTGCAGTCGGTAAGGCGCCATTGCGCTGGCACGTTACCTGCTTGATGGGCGCAGCGAGGGGGGCGAGGGGGGGAGGGGACGAGCGACCGACGAGGAAGAAAGGGAGAGAGAGAGAGAGAGACAAAGAATGTTTGAAGAAACGACCGAATTGTATCGGGGATCGTAATCGAGCGCGACGCTCGTTTCTTCGCGCCGATTTTTCGCGATGATAAGAAGCGACGAAGACATGCCCCGTCCGGTTATAAAGAGACGCCTCTATATCTTTTTTCGATCATCCTAGACGCCGATATCGAGATCGACGTGGGTGGTTCCGCTTCCTTTGCGCGCATATATACGCGGATCGTTTCTCTTTTAAACGCGCTCGGTATTTAATCTGATTATAAGAGTAGATTGCGTGAAAGTATTATTAGATGTAACAATAAAAGAGAGAAGGGGAAAGAGAGAAATCATTTCTTTTATGTATGCACAATATATGTGTATGCGAGAGATTAAATCATCCAACACAATGCTAAGTAATTATATATATATATATGTACAGGGTGGGGCGTTTATAATGATATAAAAAAAATGATTTCGATTAGCATTTCTTAATCGCGTTTTATGATTAATTTATAATATCAATAATTTTGATAATTTATAATATATATTAATTTATTATAATATTATTATAATATTATAATATTTATCTATAAATAAACGACAAAGAGAGAAGCCTCTATCTTATATAATATCATTTTCTAATGATAAGCATATCGCATTATTGCGAATATCAACGAGTCTATCATCTTTCTGCTGACTCACTTCGATGCGTTTTATTCAAACGTCGCTGTATAATATTTACGTGCATAAAATTTAAAAAAAAAAAAGAAAAAAAAATCGTTCAAATTACAAGTACGATTGATACAATGATTTAAGAAAAAAAAATAAAGCGTGAAAAATTCTCTTCTCTCTAAATATCTGTTGTCTTTGAAATATATTCTCAAATCTCTCTCTCTCTCTCTCTCTCTCTCTCTCTCTCTCTCTCTCTCTCTCTCTCTCTCTCTGACAACAGAAAAGAAAGACTCGCAGACTTTAAAGTTCTATATTGAAACGGATCTAAAGCACGTCCGAAAGATTAGGACATTTTCGTTGACATTTCCACGTTGACGTAATCTCGACGTTAATACTGTCCGGGGAATTCGCATTGTTTATCCGGCGGGTCGGAAGGAAGATTTTCTCGTTTCCGAATTCGAAATGATGATCGACGTAGCGGCGTGTGGAATTTAATTGTAGAGACTAGTCGATTGCCCCCGCGAAGCCCCGTAACTCCTCGCTAATTGAATCTGACAGGGGGAAGGGAAGCGAAGGGGGGTTCGGCCAGTAAATCGAATTAGCAGTTACCTCGGTTATTTACCAGCATCAGACGATTCTCCGCGAGATATGTTCCGCTCAAGTGATTCAAGAGAGAGAGAGAGAGAGAGAGAGAGAGAATTCTCTCTTGCTACAGCACAAACGTCCCACGGTGAAATGAGAAACGAAGCGCGGAATTGGTCGACGAAGACATTGCGCATGTCGCACGGGACACACGTTGTCTCTTATTCGTCTTGTAAACATATCCGTCGAGCATTCGCGCGACTGGAAAAACAAGAATGAAAAAAAGAATTAAATACAATGGCGGAGAAAAATTGATCTTCAACGTGTGACATTCCGTATTATATCTAAAGATAAGTAGGTAAAGGTACACTCTCCGATTCAAGGGAAGATTTTTCAAAACGGTGATCCCAATGTTAAAAATCTCATTCCCAAATTACGAATTCAATTCTACAGATTTCTTTCGTATCAAGTATACAGCTTCTCGATTTTTATTCTTTAAAAAAAAAAAAAAAAAAAATATTCGATTGCATCTTTTCTTAAACGTGATCAATAGCTCAGTTATCTTATCTGATTGTAAAGAACATTGCATTTTTCGATCTCGAGAGGATAAATCTGTAAATAGAATATATATGTGAGAGCGGGATTTTTTTTATGATAAATAACAAAATTTCCAGCTAATTTTCAAATGACGATTAATTACGCAGATTACGCGGCTCTCGGGTAATCGTAGATGGCCACATTTACGGTTAAAACGGAAGGTAGAGACTTCGGTTGGAGAATAAGCTCTCGTCGGAAATGTTCTGGGATTCTTCCCAGGACGACGGGCAATTAAAATAACGAAACACAACAGCTCTCGTGTAATTCTCAAAAAGATACATCCCTTCCCGCGATACGTGCATTAACGAAGACATTATACCATTGCCTGTGCTTGATCTCGTATTTAGGAATAAGGTAAGAACATGAGACGTTACGTAGTGTAATTTCTTGACTTTCTTTAGAGAAATATACAAGGATTGCGATTTTTATATAATTTATATTTGAATTCATCGGGCTTTTTTTTTTTTTTTTTTTTTTAAGTAAACTATTTGTTCATCGCGCGAATCTAATTTAATTTTATAAAACATAATGGATTTAGATATAGTATTTTAAATTTCTTTATATAAAAAAAAAAAAAAATTTCTACGATTAAATCTTTTTTTAATAATTATTTGGCATGGATAATTTAAAATTAGAAAAATTTCAATTATCATAAAATATATTTTACACATACTTTATCATCCATACGCAAACCATGAAAAGAGCATCTAAATTATGCAATTATGACTTAAACATTTGCAAGATATATTAAAAGGTCGTCGCTGTTTTACGGAATTAGTTATATTGTGCTTGATTAATATTTTTCTCCAATTTTATTCGACATTTTATTCGATCGTCGATTGTAAATATTCATAACAAGAATTCTTCGTACGAATTTATCACGAGAGAGAAAAGATTTCACAATAATAATTGCGATTATATTATAAGATGGATTGACCTAATCGTGTCGGAGCGCACCATGAAAGTGATTCTCCTCATGAAATTGTTTTGTAATGAACAAAGATTATTAAAGAGCGAAATTGCAATCTTCCGAATAACAGAGAAATCAGTTTCAGTTGAATCAAATTTACAAGGCAAGTTGCATATTACGTAAATATAAATACGACTACTTAACAACGTTTGAAAGACTTTGCAAAGAACTGATAGAAGGAGGAAAAAATTTATTCCATTATTTTTCTCACAAATAATGTTATATAATAAAATATAAAAAAGGGAATATGTGTCTGAAAAAAAATATTAATGAAATATTTTAGAAAATATAATTTTATCAAAAATATAAATAAATAATATTAAATTAATTTTGTGTTAATTATTATGTAAATTGTTTCTTAAGAAGTAAGATATATTGGTACATGGTAAAAATATAGATATGCAATAAACATTATTATAGTGCAAAATATAAAATGCAAACAATAAATTCTTTATTTATATATTATCAAATATGAATATTATTATCATTTTGCAATATATAATGTCTAGTTATTTGAAATAGGAAGAACATAGTCGACGTATTAATTTTTTAGAATATTAAAAGTATCTCAAAAGGGATTACAAAAGCTCTTTTTTATTTTTTTAAGAAAAAAATAAACATCATTATAATACCATGATAATAATATGTAATTAATAGCAAGAACAAATTATCGATATTTTATGATAAAATTAGAGATATCTTTTTTCCACATTTTTTTTTTTTTAATGAAAATTAATGACGAAATGAATTGCCAATTCAAATTGTTTTTTGGAAATCTTTGAAAAGGATATTTTGTGATTAAAGTTTCAAATTAATGATAAGACGTAATACACGTCATGTAGCGTGCGCAAATCGACAAAAGATTATACCGTGTTTTTTTTTTTTTTTAATTTAGCGACAGCCATATTCGTCTAGACATAAAGCCGAGATATGTGTGTAACATATATCGCCAAGATAAGTCTGTCTAGAAAATAAATGCGACAGGTTTATATACAGTAGAATATCAGAGCTACAATATATACATATATAGTGTGTGATTTATACGCACAATGTGCACTAGGCAGTAAAAGCGCCTTTAGTATTTACGAGATGTATTATTTAGAAGCAAGCAAACACTAAATGTCAAAAAAATAAATAAATAAATATAAATCATATTCTTTCTAAAGAGAAAAAAAAAACAACAATAAAAATAAAAAGTGCACAATTAACATCTATTATTTATTGTAGAGATAAAACATTTCAAATATCTTCGAAAAATAACGATCGAAAGAATACACATTTTAATTGCTACAATTTGTTTTTGTGTATTTCGAATATATTGAAAATATTATTTTTAAATATTTTGAAACACATGTGCTGGAGATAAAAATTTAACATTATTTAATTATTATTACTTAATTACTTATCAATATCAAATATTTAAATATAATTTTTTTTTTTTTTTTTTTTTTTTTTTTTTTTTTTTTTAATAAAGTGTATGTTTCGAAAATCGAGAGAACATCTATATCGGATAATCGATTTTATATTGATTAAAAGAGAAATTAGCGAGTATCGGTAAAAAAGCGTGTGTATATTATATATTAAATTGCACTAAAGATGGCATTATATGAATGTGTCAAAAATTCCAACCTAGAAAGATATTCATTGTACGTCACACAACATCACATGTACAATATTGCCGATTTAAAGAATGGAATTAAAAAATATGAACGAGGAGGAACTTTATAGATTATTAAATGACCTAAGAATATTGAAACGAAAGGGCGAGTTGGATACCGATGAGAAATTGGCGCAGCAAGCTGTCAAATGGCGAAATACTTTGGAATACTCTGCTTTAGAAACATGTATCAGATATTACAGTGAAAAGGTAACAATTTATCTGGAATTAACAATAATTTGCTTTAATAAAGAAATTATATATTTTATAAATAATATCCATTTTTAAAATTTACACACAAAAAGATTTCAAAGTCAAGTAATAAAGAAACAGCTTCACACACATTGTTTTGTTACACAGTGTAGATTAGAGATGTTGGCACTCTTAGTGGAATCAAAGAAAAGCACTTTACGTTTTACACGCGTGGAGCTTGATACGATTCTGTTATGGTTACGGTATAATCTGTGTGAAAAAATGGAATATATACCCTTTGTGAAGAAGGTACAAGGTATATTGGCATTGTCTTTTTATTTATCAAAATCTCATGTAAATTAAATCTATATTCTCTGTACAGGCTTTAAAGCGATTGAAAGATAGTTTGGCTGTTATGCAGAGACAATTGATTCAAGAAGAAAACATGAGAAATCGTCATAAAGAACAAAATAGTCTTAATGAAACATATGAAAATGCTTTAGCTTTATCTTATAAAACGTCCGAGGAAATTGAACAGAATATAACAGATTACACTATATTCTTTGTAAACTTGCGTGAAATATGTGTCAACAATTTATATCCAGATGCAACGTACAGTCGTAGACGATCCAGTTTGCAGATACTTGTACTTGCGCAGCATCTACTTTGTAATGAATTCAAAGACATAAAATGGACTAAGAAACAAGCTGAAACAATATTTCAGTGTTTATTACTGGATACATATGAAACAAATAAGGAAATGGCATATCAAATATTAATGTCTATTGATACAATGTTATTGTGCTTAGATTTGGAATCTCAGGTTCATCTAATAATTAAAATTGCACTTGAATTAGGTAATAGCATACGACCAATAGACAGTATTACAGCCACATATATGTTAAAAATATCCAAATTATCTCCTGTTATAAGAAATGTACTTTGCGATTATTGCAATACAGATGACAATGTTATAGAGGATATAACATTACAATTAGTGTTGCTATTGTATAAAAAATTGCATGTATGTATATATAAAACATCACGTTTCTTCTATCATTAAAAATTTCTAATTCATAAATTTATTAATTTGTCATACAAATTAATAATATATAGAATACTTTATTATTCTTATTTTTTCAGGAAGCATTAGCTTTAGCAAAACAGAACATAGGAATGGCAATTGTTAAATGTTCCTTATATGGATATTTATTCTGCATGAGAAGCTTGCTCTTTGATTGTGATTTAAGGTAACTAAGAGAAAAAATGTGCTCTATTACTAATTTTTTTACGAACTTGGTTGATGATATGTTTATGTAATCTCTTTTCTTTTTTTTCTTTTTTTTGTAGTGGCCTAGGAACAGACAATTTATGGCAAAATACCATAGCCAATATTATATTATTGTGTTTTGAATTAAATCATACTGTTTCTGTGATAGTAAATAATTCCTCGCCAGAAGGACATTTACCTATGGACTTGAAATTATTAAACTTTAACGACGATACATTATTTCCTGAAAAAGAAACTATAACGCCACAAATGGTATTACTGTGTTCTTGGCATACTGTTAAAGAAGTCAGTCAATTGTTTGGGCTGTTGGCTAGCAAGGCATCGATACAAACTAGTGAATCTATAAATAGATTACTAACGGAGGAACAAGTAAGATATACATATATCTATATGTACACACATTTTCATACCTGAACAAGGCATAATATAGTGATATGTTAACAGATCGAACATATAATGAAACATCTGGTTTTGTTATTATGCGAAACGAAACACAGAGGCGCGTTTGAACAGGTGTATGTTGGTTTTTATCAAGTATGTGCGCGGTTATGGCGATTAAAAAACACGACTTTAAACGCACTTCCTATACATTGGTTGTATGATATCTTAATAGGTATCACAGGATTAATGCCGAGATATTCGAAATTATGTGCAACAAGAAGAAGCGCAGGAGTACCGTTTATGATACAGGTTTGAGCAAAAATAAAGGATGAAATCTTATCAAACAAAGATTTCAGAGAATAATGCTAAAACAAATTTATCTCAAAATATAGGCAGTGCTATCCTCAGAACCAAAACTCCATGATAATTCAAATGGGTCTGCGTTTCATTCTGTTATGAAAATTTTATTACAATTTTCGATGCTTGAAGACACAATTAGTTGGCAAAAAGTAAAGTGCGTTATATGTAAGAATACAATATTTTCCAAATACGAGCATTCAATGGAACCAATAATAGAAAATAGTAATCAATTCAATTATAAGGAAACTAATTTTGATGTAACCGGGATAAAAACTCATTCTATGAATATTCTTAGAGCTTTGTTCAGACATTCTCAACTTGGTGATATGGTCAAGAATTATATTGCGGATGGTTTGATAGTGGCATTTAGAAATTATGATAGTAGAACATGGACGGTAAGTAATGGCTGAATTATTTTTGTATGAAAAATATGAATATTATTCATATGAATAATTAATTTACAAAGAGAATAATTTTGAAATACAGGAACGTAACGCGGCCACATTATTGTTTAGTGCACTTATAATTCGAATTTTTGGCGTTCAAAGAACCAAGGATCACATTAATTTGACGACAGATAACAAAATGACAGGGAGAATATTTTTTGAAAGATATCCTCATCTTCTGCCTTTTATTCTGGATGAATTGCAAACTTTCGTATCGATTAATGATATCATGATAAAATCGAATGTGCAAGCAATTTTACTGTTATTGTCACGGTTGTACATTAATTATCATTTCGATGGAACAAATATTGTTTGGAAGGTATTTATAAAAAATCCAATCTTTTTGCTGTTTGTTAGAGATAAACAATGTGATGACAAGTATGTTTCCAGATAAATGAAATTGTTAATTTGGTATCACAATGCGCTAAAAGTCCTGTACATAAAACACGTGAACTTGCAGCTAGAGCTCTAGTGCCGCTATTAACGGAAAACACAGCTCAGATTTTTATGAAAAAGTTATTTCTCGTTTTATGCACAGCACAAGATACTAGGATCTCTGCAAATCTAATGCATGGCTATTTACTACAGGCAAGTACATAAAAACTGAACGATTGAATGATTAGAATATTAACTAGAATTATTAAAATATTATTTCTGATATTAAAAATTTGTAGATATTAGAGATTTTAACAAGATTGCCATCAATTCAGTTGATAAAATCTGACGTTACTGATTTTTTCAATGCAACAGATTGGATATTGAAAGGATTGGAGAAAAGAACCAATGGATTCGGTTGTTTTTCAATAGCTACTGTATACATCGATATTCTTCATGAATTATACAATATAGATAAAAATATGTAAGATAATCATTTCGCGATATCTATAACTCTTGAGATAAACTTATTTTAATACAATTTTTCATATTTTTGCAGAATCGAAAGCTGTAAGATAGAGGATATGTTGCAAAGATTGCGGCAACATTTAATCGAAAAAGATCTATTAAGAAAAAGGCCAGGGGAACAAATGTACAAAATATCCGTAATCAAATTTATATTATGCGTCGAAAAAAATTCGAATTTTTTACAAACGATGTACAATGGACAAAGTAAAGCACTCAGCATATATTCACAGCTTTTGATTGTGCCAGAAGCAGAAATACAAAGTATCGCGTGGACCACTTTTTTCGAAATACTCAAGATAGAAGAATCGGATCAGCAAAGAATGTATTTGTGTGCTTGTGCTACTGATGCACTTTCCAAATTTAAAGATTTTCATAAATATAATCCTAAATTGCAAGATGCAATTTTCGATTTCTTGTATAACTGTCTAATGGACGTAGATGTGTGTCATTTTGCCAATAGGCATAGAATTTGTACCTTAGTTTTGAGAATAATGTATTTAGATGATGCGAACCATGTATATTCTCAACGTATTTGTTATTTAAGATTGTTAGCCAAATGTTTGGTGGCATTACCTCAGGAGTTGAAGGTTTGTTGATTATTTTGCATTTTTATATTTCTTAAATTTTTCCTTTTTTTTTTTTCGTAAACTGATTATTTTTATATTTTTACTATATTTTTTCGGCATCTTTGTAATATATATTTGTATGTCTATTTTAAGATCGTAGTGCTTAGAATGGAGCATATAGAGGATATCTATAGAAAAGTCTGTGACAGCAGTTGGATTGGTTCGTTACATAAAGATCTCAGATCGTCGGTTTTCGAAATATTGTATGATCTTTTTATCAAGGATAATATTGATTCCGAACATTGTCGTAGGTTTGAATTAATCATTGGTACAATTGAATTTACATAAGAATGTAATATAAGAGGTAATGTGTTTACAGATCCTATATTGGATTGGTGGACAATGCTGTTACAATTATTAGTTGACGATAATGCGGACGTTCGACACGAAGCATCCAAGTTAATTTGCAAAATTAAACCGCGCAACGAATTGGTGTGCATCGAGAGTACTCTGTTGATATTTTTTCAGAAATTTAACAAAATAGTCGCTAAAAAATATCCCGCAATAGCGCTTAGTGCTTTATTCTGTTGGAGTATTTCGTTATTAGGTGATGCAGATTACGAAATGGACGAAACAGATGTAAGTAAACATGCATTGCTAGTTATAATTGAAGAGACCCAAATTCTATCTTTAGTATTACAATTCGAATGTTTGAATTAGGTATTCAACAAATGTAGGAATTACGATGTCTTCGAACCTGTAAAGATATCAAAATTATGCTTCAACTTGACGAAATTGATAATGCAACGACATTTCATCAATAGAACAGTCCAGTTATCACCAGACGCTGTGAGATGGATAAATTATCGTTTAGATACCGATTTTTCTCCATTATTGTCCTTTAAAGATATCGTGCGCAATTATAGAAACAACGTGCCGACACTCGAGAAGAAACTGGATGAAATTTTAGATCCAATGTACAAAGACAAATTACTGCAAGTTTTAGCATACGAAAAATATATATCGTTATAGTGTCGAAAATTTCCGCGCATTTTTATCATAATTCTGTACCTAATTATATATATTATGAATAAATATATAAATTTGATAAAAAATTCATGCGTTTTAGCAAGAGTGTGTCCCGAGCTGAGCGAAACATAGCAAAAGTATATCATAAACAAGAAATGCAAATTTTTAGATCATTCTTTTTCTGAGAAAAATATAATATAATGGAAATAACGATATATAAATAAACGAGTTACATCTTTCTCTCCTTCTCTCTCTCTCTCTCTCTCTCTCTCTCTCTCTCTTTCTCTCGATCAATGCATTTCAATATTTTTAATTTCGTTGATTACAAAAGTATGATAACGAAATGTATTGTTTCAATAATTTTTATAAAAATATTTCAAAGTTCATTTCACTTCGCATTAAATAATATTCGTTTACCTGCGCTTTTTCATTTCTTTCATTTTTTTTCTCTCAAAATCAAAAAATTATAAATTTTTATATATATATATATATATATATAATTATATTTTAAATTAAACGCAACTAAGATCGCGCATGCGCAAACAGACTACGTAGCTTCGATTGTATCGATATTCTCGAGAATAGCGATTCTTCGATATTGCGATTCTCGAAGTATCGTTTTTGAAACATAGTCATTTCGTGCATGGAACGCGTCGCGAATCGCTCCGTATTTTTCACGATTATTATCCTTCAAAAAGTAAATCCCGCGAATGAAGAGTCGAAAGTATCTCGTAAATTGGTCGCGTCGTAACATAAACATCGTGTGCAATCGTCACTACGCGTTGATGTTGATGTAGCGATTTCAATATCGACGATCCATCATCTTGCGTGCATCGTCCTCGGGTATTTCGGGATATCTTATCGAAATAACAATAAAGATGCTCAATCATAAGGTACGCATATATATATAACAATAATAACAATATTTCCATCATCAGTATCAGCTGCAAATTTTATATTTTATTCAATAAGCATTGTGTAAAACATATATATAAATATCTTGATATTTTTATGTTTTTATCTCTTTTATTTTTATCTTTTCATCCGGAAATAATCCCTTCTCGCGAATTACAATCCCAGACAGCACAGAAAATAATTATGATAAATATTTTTCACTATTTATTTTTTAAAATATTATATAAATATTTTATACATATTTCGTACACATCAAGAAAAATATCATAAAACTTTATTTAATATATTTTTAAAATATAGACTAAATATTTTATATAATATTTATGATAAGTAAAAAATTAATATTTATAGTAATATTTTGTGAATATTTTTCACAAAATATTTTTCGAATCTATGATCTATCAAATCTAAGATCGCAAAAATATTTATAAAATATTCAAATAATTGTTATAAATATTGTGTGCTCTGTCTGGGACGCCATATATTATTATTATTTCATCTCCATCGCCCTTCTATCAAATCATATATTTCACGATTAATATAAATAATAAACGAAGAATCATGCTTATTTAAATTATCTATTAATAATTAGATAAATAATGTTCCCTCGCAAATTAGAAGACAGTATTAATTATTTCTTTCATCCCTTCTATCACGCATCATATACATATGCATAATTTCTAATTATTCATAAATTGGCAGAAATATGGGGGAAATTTCGGGAGAAGCTTCGCGGGCTCGCCGCGCGGCGTCGCCACCGGCGGTTCGCCCGCGACGCGGCGAACCGGGCCGACTCGGGCCGAGCGATGCCGACTCGCACGCGTAATTCGCGACGCGACGTGCTGCCGTGCGAGTACAGCTTCGTCGTTTGCTCGTCGTATTTTCTTTTGCGTATCTCGCGTCTTCGCGCGGGTGACCGTTCGCTTTTCGCGCGCCGTCCACGCTTATCGCCCCATGTCCGATTGGTGACGGCGCGTCGGCGCGCCTCCCCGCCGGCTTCGAAGATTCCGAAAAACGAGGCGCACACCCTCCACCGCGCTTCCCTCGACACGATCGGTGTGTTAACCGAGTAGCGAGTAGTGTCCGTGGCTCCTTTGCGGCTGGTGCGTTCCGTGAGGAAGAGTTGGAGGAGGCATGGAGTGCGTTCAGTGCGCCCGTTTCAAATTGTCACGGGCCGTTACCTCAGCCCCGTTCGCCGCAGCAAGGTGAGCGTGTCTCGTGTCGCGCTTTACTCGCCGAGAAACAGGGGGCATTTCTCTCGTCTCGTCTCGTCTCGTCTCGTCTCGTCTCGTCTCGTCGCGAGCGGGAATCGCTCCGAGAGGGAAAGAGAGCACGGAGCTCTACTCTACACCTTCCTGCTCTCTTTCTCTATCCCTCTCCACCGTTCGGTACCTGACCTACTTGCGTGCGCGAGCTGTCACCCTACGGTCGGTACTTCAATACACAATTCCGACTGGTCGGTCTTTTCAGAGCATATACATATATATATACACACACACACACACACACATATATACACATACTCGCGCGAAATCTTATCGCGGAAAAGAGCCAGCTGTGCTAAGAGAGCCGCGTGAAGGGTAGACGAAGGGGAGGGGGGAGTACTCTGCGTTGATACCACTGCTT
>NW_027223429.1:0-42262 GCF_030449975.1 Polyergus mexicanus
AAGCAGTGGTATCAACGCAGAGTACTTATATTAATTTTAGTATAAGTTTTATATTAAGTTCACACACACACACGCACACACACGCACGCACGCACGCACGCACGCACGCACGCACACACAATATGTATGAACCAAATTTTTAAATACAGTTTTTTTTTAAATATATTTGATTTATTTAAATTCCTTGTTTCTTTCTCTCTCTGTCTTTCTTTTTGTTTCTTTCTCTGTCTCTTTCTCTCTCTCTCTTCCTTTTTTTCTGCTTGTTCTTTATTGTATTTATTCATTCCCATTATTATATTCTTTTATTTGTTTAATTTTTATTCTTTTTATTCTCGTCTTCCAATATAATAATAATTATTAGTTTAATCATTAATTTATTCATCTTTATTTTATAGAATATAAATGAGATATTGTGTATTATAATTAGAAAAAGTAGTTAATTATGTGTATTTTTGTATGTACATGTGTTGTATTTAATTATAGTTAAATAGAAAAAGAAAATAACATATTGTTGTGTATCTCATTTATGCTTTATAAAACAAAAATAAATAAATAAATTGATCATGTAGCGAGACGAGAATAGAAAGAATAAAAGTTGAGCAAATAAATAAATATAATAATGGGAATAAATGAATAAAAGAATATAATAATGAACGAGCTGAAAGAGAGAGAGAGAGAGAGAGAGAGAGAGAGAGAGAGAGAGAGAGAGAGAGAAGGGCGAGTGAACGCGTAAGTGAGTATGCGAGAAGCATGAAGCTAAGCGATACGCGATACATAATAGATAGCGAGCGAGCGATTAGAAAGAGACAGAGCTTATGATCGAGAGAAAAAAGATACTGCAATAATGTTAGTGCGTACATATATATTACTCTCACACGCATGAAAGTGACAAACATAGTACGATTATGTCTGTCCTTGTCATGTAAGATTGCAGCTCCGTCTATCGCGACATCACGCAACTAATCTACTGCTCTGTTTTACTCTTTTGTCTCAATCTCGCACGCACATATATGTATGAAAGCATTTCGAGTGAAAATCTTTTTTACTAGACTAATAAACTTATTTCTAACAGTTCACTAATATTCCTTCATGTTATCCCGAGGCGGGGAGCTATATCTTGTGCACGAACAAACTGCAGAACTTTTATATTAAATAAATATTGTTACGACGACGCAAGAAGTCGATAACAAATCTGTAATTGTTTAACTTTTCTTTTATTTGTTATATGAAATATAACTCCCTACCTTTGTTATTATCAATACTTTAAGTGTGGAAAAGGATTTATCAATCTGTGTAGCTAAAAAAAAAGATTTTCACTTGAAACGACTTTCGCGTTTTGTCGGTAATTTTGGATCCCCTTAAACACTTATAAATTTCTAAGTTTATTTTAGTTTATTATTTAATTAAATTTAGATATATGTGATATGTATATTGTACTACTAGTGATAATATGTGATAATATTGTGCAACAAATAACATCATCCACTCTTTTGTGTGTCGTAGCGTGACTTTTTCTTTCTTTTGGCCACTTGCGCATTAAATTAACATAGCACATCGCTTATTTTAAATGCTACCATGCCGCCTCCGCGGGTTAGCAATCGGTCGCGGTCGCCCGTAAAAAAAAGAGGTCCTTCCTTCTCAAACATTAGTGATAATGCAAGCGATCCTGAAATTCAAGAAGCGATTCTTAACCTTATTGCTAGCAATCTAAAACCACTGTCTAACGATTCTTCCGATAGTGATATGGAAGTTGAATCAATCTCACACAAAGCTCCTTTGCTACTTTCCAAACAAGAAATTCAGTCCGAAAAAAACCGTCCCTCTAGATCCAGTAATCTCAAGTGTCTCAAGTGAATTAAGCTCTTCTACTCTCAAGAGGCAAATTCAAAAATGTCAAGAAGAAGACAACTCTGTTCCAAAAAAACTCAATGCTTCTAGAATCATTCCAGATACAGTCCTAAACAATAGGTACATCAAATCCTGTCAAGGACCATTTGAAATTGTTATCACGTCCACAGGAGCAGCCAACACTTCCATTCATTCCCTTACAGTGGGCCGTCTCCTCAGCTCCACTCTCAAAAAAGACATTATAGAAATTAAAAAACTAGGCTTCTCTGAAATATCTGCCCAATTCAAATCACGCGAGGCAGCAAACAACCTTATCAATAACCCAATCCTCAACGCCAATAATCTAATCGCCTATATTTCTTCTTACAGAGTTTCGAGACAAAGTATAATAAGAAACGTTCCACTTGACCTCACTGAAAGCACTATCAAGGAAGAAATAGACTGCTCGGTTGGGATTAACTCTGTGCGGAGGCTCAATAAGAAAGGTTATAGATCCATCGACAAGATTAGTAAGCTACGCACCTTCCAAATCCATTGCAATCACCTTTGAGGGACAGGACATCCCACAGTTTCTTTACTTCTACATTAGGATTTGATGTGTCCATAGCGATAGCAGGAGTAAGAGAAGTTTCTCTTTTAATCTCAAATCCCTCCCTTTGCTACTCCTGCTATCGCTATGGACACATCAAGTCCCAATGTAGAGGACAACCTCGCTGTCCCCTCTGTGGGGATAAATCCCACGATAATATCTCTTCTTGCCCAAATAGTAATCAATCCCCTTCATGCATCAACTGCAAAGGCTCTCACAAAACTAATGACCGTTCCTGCCCTGAATGGCTGAAACAGAAAAACATACTAGAACTGGCTGCCCACAAAAATATCCCTATTCTAGAAGTCAAAAAAATCATTCGCGGTAATAATACCAGAACACCCAACTTTTTCAACTTCTCAAACTTTCCCGAGCTTAATAACTCTCCCACCCCAGACATGCTGTACTCCACCTCTCCATACCACACATCCCCCTCTCCTTCCCCAGGCTCATATGCGCATGTTGTTAGTAACTCACAAAAGTTTCCTCATTATAATCCCCATCATCCTGCTTCTTCTTCTAACAACCCTGCCCCTCATCCGCACTTGCTTCCCCACACTCACTCTTCTTCTTCCTCCTCCCCAAAAAATTCTCTGTCTCCTCTTTATCTCAATCAAGGCAACAAGGTCCTGGCCCTACTGTCAACAAAGTCTTTCCTCCTAATATTCTTCTTATCTCACCAGACGGTCGTCTCCCATTATACTCCAACGGGATAGCCATCCACCCGCTTTCCTCCTCCACCCTACCCCACTCTCCTGATCCTCCTTCCTCTACCCATTCCTCTTCTCCTTCTGCCACTTCCGCCCCCCTCTTCTTTCCCCTCTTCCATAGAGCTCCAGTCTTTCCTCTCTCCTTTTATACCACTCATAAAAACCTTATTTGAAAAAATCTCCCCATTCCTAAAAGCCTTTGGGATATACGACGCCATAAAAAAAAATTTTCCAAGACCTACTCATTGCATGTCCTCCCACTCCTACGTCCTCCATTTATCATGAATCCTTCTAACTCGGACACAATCTTCGTTAGCGGCAATAACTCGATGCTGCCGGGAAAAGCGTTAGCCACATCTTTAATAATGAAATGCGCGTCGTAGCCCGATAAATTGTGAAAGAATATGGGAATTACGTAAGTCTCCTTATAATTTAAATTCGAATGCATCGGACCTCTATACCGTCCAGTTAGATGACAGTGATCGCGCACGCGAGCGTCTTCCGATTCGAACGGTTTCTCGCATACGCGGTAGTGCGTCGCGCTCATGAATCTCTCCCATTCGTCCGGTGTAAGATCCGTCATAGGCGCATTGGTGCTGAGAATAGTCTTCGCGCGAAGCGCTAAATCATACAATTCTTTAACGAACCATGATACGCAATTCTCGCCGCGATAGGCTTTATAAGTCGAACCAGCATCATCGAACGCGCATCGCGCATAATATCCAGCGCTATAGACTTTGTGATGCTGAACGATAGACGTGTTCGGCGTTTTCTTCTCCTCTTTCTTCTCCAGCACGCATTCGAGATCGGCGTACACTACGAATGGAAGTCTCTCCTTTCTACAGTAATTGCGAAATTCTAACCATTTGTCATCTTCGGTAGGAAGAACTATAGCGCACTCGTTCATCCTTCCACAGTCCGCGCTGTGAGCTGATAATTTATCGCTCGTTCGAAAATAATGCATGCATCTGTGACATAAAACACATTTTTTAAATCGCGTATATTATCCACACTACGCGACAAATTTTTTAATTCGTACTCACCGATCGCATATATGCGTTTTATGTTGCCTATTGCTCAGTTGCGATCCGATGAGTCGAGACAAATTCTTAATCCATGCGAAATGCGCCGTATTATCTCGTTGCGTCGTATCGCTCAGATAGAGCAGATTAACGTGTCTGTCCTTCTTAACACCGGTGAGACGCAGAGGAACGATACGGCAGCTACCTTTCCCGTCCTTCTTATAGATATGCTGTTAATACGCTCGAATCTAGTAATTCTGTTTAAACTCATGGGAAACTCGACACCCTCCAGATTCAGCACCGTCGAGTAGTGAGGATACCGCGAGCTTCTCTCCGTGTTTTTCTCGACCGGATATAAAGCGGCGACTATCGCCCACGCGAAACACGCGTTATCCGCAGATCGCACGTTAACGACTGCTTTCTTCAACGCGATCTCTCGCGGTATCTGGACGTGATATCCAGCGTGCATAGGATTATATTTATTCACATTCACCGTTAAATTTAGAATTCGCGATAACGCCCATCCGCTATTACGCTCTTGAAACTCCTCCAGCGAAGCTAAAGTAGCGTCGATCACACGCTTCCCGTACCACTCTTGCAAATCGGAAAGAGGTAGAAACGGATAATTCTTCGTGGCGATAGTCTTAATATCAATCTTGTTGCCTGAGAAGAACTCACCGATAAATGCGGTATTGACCTTAACACTGTTATATTCATCTATAGCATCACGTACTCTATCGAGCACGATATCTCTAGCGTCCTCGAGAAATCGCGAAGGTTCGATATAATCGAAGTTGATAACCGCGCCGGTTAAAATGCGTCTAGAGAAAGCTGTCTCCATCTCAAACCACGAGAATCCTTCGCGCCTCTCTACGCCGCCCCCACGCGTTCGAAACGCCGACGCAGATCGTCTCTCGCGCCCGTCAATCGAACGGTTCGAGCGATCAGAGAATTGATCGCTCCGGTGGATCTCCCCCGGCGCGCGCTTCAACACCCCTCCCGCACAAACTCGAGACACTCGTCGCACCGTCTCGCCCACGCGCGATGCGCGTCCACCGTCGCGACATCCCGCGCGCTATTAAGAAGATCGCGCTCTTCTATCGTTTCTCGATTTATCACTCGTCGTTTAACGAAAACCAAAATCTTTTATTGATAAACCACGTCTCTTCCTCGTCGTAACCCTCGATGTAGAACAAAGCTCTCGTCGCGCAGCCGCCGCACCAATTATTCGACACGTCGAAGACTTCGTCGATAAGATCGCAGGCGAGCACTCTCTCGCTATACACCGATTGTTTCATATGCGTCGATACGCTTCTCACGAAGCTCGATCTATGCGCGCATTCCACGCAATATCTCACGTCCTCCTCGAAATAATTTCCGTTCTCGAATCGGCAACCGAATGTATAGAAGCAATACACAACGTGATTCACCTCCCACAAAAATCTCGGAACTCCGTATCGCCGTTTCCAATTGCGATAAAGCAGATAGCCATTGGTTCCGACCTTCGAGAAAGGTTCGTCGAATCGCGCCTCGCTCGCTTCTCGCACGAACTCTTCCGCGAACGTAATATAAAATTTGCAAGCGTCGATGTGCGGCTGCTTCGCGATGACATCGCCTATAGATATCAGATTTCAAACGCGCGTGTCAAAACATGACAAAATCCTAAAATATAAGGATAATCCTCATGATTAAATTGCACTAACATTGGACAGCTGCATGTAATTTGAAACTTTTGCGATACACCTGGGATTTGACATCATCTCTAGACGACAAAATGCAATAATCGACATTAACCAAAATGTACGTGACAAATCGCGAAATAAAGATTTAGATACACATGATGGAAAGAGACATCAAGATAGAATATAAAATCATGGTAAAGAGGCACACCCTGTCAGTATTTTCGCCAAGAGTTCCGAGACAAGAGCTGTTAATAAGCACATCTTGTTAGCAAAAATTTTTGGTATAAATTTGGAAATATGGCGGAAAACAATGCCGAACGAAATCTACGCGAACAATCTGCAAGGGTGAATTCAATAGAGGAGTACGTTGCGTGGGAGCAACGATGTGACGAATATATCGAATCATTAGAAGGGTAAAGTCGAATCAAACGTCCACGATTATCGATTGGGATTCAACAATTGCACGACTCGAGGGATTGAAGAACTCGTTACGCACACGTTTTGTACACGCGGGTGCAGGATGCAGCACGCGGCAACACGGATTGATTTGGCGAGAGATCGATACGGCGTTCGAGAGCCGCATATTGACTGGTGCGGTTGTAAATCATAATCACATCGAGTCTCGTCAATTTTTCGAGGATGCTAAAGACATTGTGCTCGAACACGTGCAAACCGTGCTGAAAAAACTTTAATGTGAAAATTAATACGGTGTTCAATGGTGAATTTGTGACGGGTGATAAACGCGCAAATAAAAGTATCAATACGAGAAACTATGAACTCTTTCGCACATCCGATTTACGCGAATGGTACGAGCGGCGCGTTGTCAAGCCCACTCTAGCATCGCTCGAAGAATTTCAAGAACGCGATAGTGGGTGGACATTATCGCGAATACTCGATTTAAATGTAAATATAAATAAATATAATCCATTGCGCGCGGGATGCCACATAAAATTACCGCGAGAAATAACGATGAAGAGAACGGTAATCAACGTGCAATTTAATGACAATGCGTGTTTCGCGTGGTCTGTGGTCACCGCTCTATATCCAGCTGAAGATCATGTTTATCGGGAATCTTCGTACCCGCATTACACGACAGTGCTGAATCTCCAGGACATTGAGTTTCCAGTGAATGTGAATCAAATTAAAAAATTCGAACATGCCAACAATATCTCAATCAATGTATATAGTATCGAGGAAAAGAACATTGTCCCGATACGTCTGAGTGAGCTGAAAAAAGACAAACACGTCAACCTGTTGTGCGTGGAAGACAACAACGTTGGACATTTCGCGTGGATCAAGAATCTATCCCGCCTCGTGAGCTCGCAATTGAGCAAAAAAGAACACAAGAAATATATCTGCGATCGGTACGTATATATTTAATAAATTATATTACAGAAATCTTTGAACAAAAATTAAAAATTATTTCTTTTACAGATGTTTGCACTACTTTGGCTCGAACGACAAGTTACAATCATATACGGTGGACTGTCGCGAGATGAACGAGTGCGCTATCCGATTACCGAGCGATAAGGACAAGTGGCTCACGTTCAACAACTATAATCGGAAGGAGCGGCTTCCTTTCGTCGTGTACGCCGATCTGGAGTGCGTTTTAGAGAAAACGGAGGAAGAGAGAGACTACCAACATCACAAAGTATTTAGCTTAGCATATTATGTACATTGTTCGTACGATGATTCGTTATCCGCGTATCATTCTCGTCGCGATATCGATTGCATATCATGGTTCGTCGAAGAACTTAAAAATTTAGCACTGCGTGTAAAAAGTATTTTATCAGCTAATGTCCCCATGGTAAATTTAACATCTGATGAATGGGAAAATTTTCATAGCGCGACACAATGCCACATTTGCGAGAAACCATTTGTACAAGACGATACACGCGTACGCGATCATTGCCATCTGACCGGGCGATACAGAGGTCCCGCGCATTCAAATTGTAATCTAAATTATAAAGATTCTTTTTGCATTCCAATAGTTTTTCATAATTTATCCGGTTACGACGCGCACTTCATTATCAAGAAAATAGCTACAGCGTTCGAAGGGGGAATCGAGTTACTTTCAATAACAAAGGAAAAATATATATCATTTACGAAAAATGTTAATCTTACCGAAGAGAAATCAAAACATCATATTAAATTGCGTTTTATCGATTCGTATAAATTTCTCACAGCTAGTCTCGATAAATTGGCATCATTCTTGAATAAAGACAAACTCAAAATTTTAAAATCTGAATTTCAAAATTTATCGAATGACAATTTCAATTTATTAACACGGAAGGGCGTCTTTCCGTACGAATATATTGACTGCGTCGACAGGTTGCAAGATACGTGTTTACCGCCGCGCGAATCATTTTACAGTTCCTTGACCGGTGACACGATATCCGAGAGCGATTACGCGCACGCCGAGAACGTGTGGGAGCGGTTCTCCTTTCGAACGCTGGGCGAATATAGCGACTTGATCTCAAAATTGATGTCTTGTTATTAGCAGACATTTTTGAAAATTTCCGCGAGAGTTGTATTAAAAGTTATGGGCTCGACCCCGCGTATTACTACACTCTTCCCGGATATACGTGGGACGCCATGTTGAAGCATACAAATATTATATTCGAATTGCTTACGGATATCGACATGGTTTTATTTATCGAACGCGGAATACGCGGTGGTTTGAGTCAATGTTCCAATAGATACGCACATGCTAATAACAAGTATATGCAGTCGTACGACCTATCGAAACCTTCAACGTATCTTACGTACTTTGATGTAAATAATTTGTACGGATGGGCAATGTGCCAACACTTGCCCTATGCAGATTTTCGATGGGTCGACGACGTATCCGATTTTGATACATCATCGATCGCGCTCGATTCGCCTATAGACTACATCCTTGAAGTCGATCTCGAGTATCCGCAACGTGTTCACGATGCGCACACTGATCTACCGTTTTGCCCGACACGCGACAAACCACCTGGTAAGCGGCAGGATAAGCTGCTCGCAACCTTATACGATAAGAAACGTTACGTAATACATTACCGCAACCTGCAGCAATGCACGCGACACGGACTTCGCGTTACAAAAATACATCGAATATTACAGTTTTCGCAATCTCCATGGCTTCGCAGTTATATCGAACTGAATACACAATTCCGAACACTCGCGAAAAATGATTTTGAAAAAAATTTATATAAATTAATGAATAATGCGATATTTGGCAAAACGATGGAAAATGTGCGCAATCACGTTAATATTAAGCTCGTGATACATTGGGATGGAAGATATGGCGCAGAGGCGATGATCGCAAAACCAAATTTTCATAGTAGAAGCGTGTTTTCGGAGAATCTGATCGCCATTGAATTGCGCAATCTCGAGGTGAAATTTAATAAACCATCTACGTGGGTATGTGTATACTCGACATATCCAAGATATGTTTGTACGAGTTTCACCACGATTATATGATACCTATGTATCGAGAGAAATGTAAAGTCATGTACACTGACACCGACAGTCTCATATATCACATCGAGTGTGAAGATGTATATGAGAATATAAAACGCAACGTCGACAGATTCGATACCAGCGATTATGCAGTGGACAATGTGTACGGTATACCGCTCGCGAATAAAAAGATACCGGGTTTAATGAAGGATGAAAATAATGGTGCCATCATGATCGAATTCGTCGGGCTTAGGGCAAAAATGTACGCGTTGCGAGTAGATGGTAAGAAAGACACAAAAAAGGTGAAAGGTGTCAAGAGTAACGTCGTCGCGAGAACGATAACGTTCAACGATTACACGCGGTGTTTGAACGAAGAGATTGAAATGACGCGTCAGCAGTCTTGTATAAGATCTAAATTACACGAAGTATACACTATTCGCGAGACAAAAATTGCTCTAAGTCCGTACGATGACAAGCGGTATATCGTACCCGGAACCACCGACACGCTACCGTGGGGACATTACAAAATACCGTTGTAAATAAAAATCATGTATATTTATTGTAAATAAAAAATTATGTATATTTATTGTAAATTAAAATTATATGTATATTTATTGTAAATTATATGTATATTTTATAAAGTGTACAATTTTGTTTATATATTTGGAAAATATCTTTAATATTATGTATTATTGTTAACATATTTATAATATATTATTTTTGAGTGGCCTTCACTTGGACACAGTACAATTGGACACGGTGCAAATGGACACGTTACAAATGGACACGAGATTGTGCACACGGTTCAATTGGACACAGTGCATTTGGACACAGTAATTTTGGATACAGTAGCTTTTGGACACATAAGAAAATACGCATCGTTTACTTGGACACCGCTCAATTGGACACTGTTCATTTGGACACCGTTCGTTTGGACACAGAAAAATGCGCACCGTTCATTTGGACACCGTTCGTTTGAACACCGTTATTTGCCCACCGTTCGTTTGGACACCGTTCATTTGCCCACCGTTCATTTGCCCACTGTTCGTTTGGACACCGTTCATTTGCCCACCGTTCGTTTGGACACCGTTCATTTGTACACAGAAACATGCGCACTGTTTGTTTGAATATGTAACAGATGGAAAGAAATAAAAATCATTTTGGGAAAATATAATCAGTATTCTTATAACACTTTATACTGGTAAATCTATGTAAAATATGAAATCGTGAAAAGGAGATACATTTGAAGGTTATAATATCTGTCAAAATAAAATATATTCATACTTATATATCTCTGATACTGATGTCATTAATTTTACATTGCTTTTAGCACTTTGTTTAGCCTTTCGCATATTTGGATGTCATGCATGGATACAGTGGGTTCCGCCCCCCCTGCGGGGGGGCTCCACTTCCGGAAGATATAACCTAACCCAAACCTATTTCTTATTTAAAACAAAAATTTGGTGTGGATTACGTCGTATAATTTAAATCAAATTTTGGTGTCCAAACGAACGGTGGGCAAATGAACGGTGTCCAAACGAACGGTGGGCAAATGAACGGTGTCCAAACGAACGGTGGGCAAATGAACGGTGTCCAAACGAACGGTGGGCAAATGAACGGTGTCCAAACGAACGGTGGGCAAATAACGGTGTCCAAACGAACGGTGTCCAAATGAACGGTGCGCATCTTTCTGTGTCCAAACGAACGGTGTCCAAATGAACAGTGTCCAATTGAGCGGTGTCCAAGTAAACGATGCGTATTTTCTTATGTGTCCAAAAGCTACTGTATCCAAAATTACTGTGTCCAAATGCACTGTGTCCAATTGAACCGTGTGCAAAATCTCGTGTCCATTTGTAACGTGTCCATTTGCACCGTGTCCAATTATACTGTGTCCAAGTGCACCACTCCCATTATTTTTATGTATCCAAGAATTGTGTGTTGCATCAAATCCCAGCCATTTCACATAAACCTCGTCGCCCTTTTTGCGAATTACCTTTTCCACGAGATGTATGTCGGGATTGGCACGCGTTGTAACTTGTATTCGTAAAATCCGCCGGCGACGGAATCTCCGCGCGAATCTTTGAGTGCATAGGTCACGGGATTAGTTTTCTGCACTTTAACGATCTTAAACACTTCGGTCGACCAATTTGGTGTGTAACCTTTGTCAAAGATAGTCTTAAATTTACTCACGCGTACCGGATCGCTTACTTTGAATCTTGCCGGTGCCGCAATCTTTACGTTGTTGTATACCGTATTTAAAAGTTTATCGGCGATCGCGGGGGTAACATCGATAGGTCTCATACCGATAGTGCGATGTTTTCGCGCATTGTACTCTCTAACGAGCCGGGACAACGTGTCGATCCACTTGTAATTTCCATTAAACGTAAACATTTTCCACATATTGCTCTTTAACGTTCGGTTGAATCGTTCCACGACCGAGGCTTTCATGATAGAGTACGTCGATTAATGATTAATGCTGTGTTTCTTCATGAGTTTCTGTACATTTGCGTTGTAAAATTCTTTTCCTCTGTCGGTTTGAAAATTTTTCGGACATCTTCCATCGTCTCAAATTATCTTTGCGATAGCATCAGCCGTCTCGTTTCCACTCTTGCTCTTGAGCGGTACAGCCCACGCATATTTGCTCAACACATCGATAACTGTGAGTATGTAGTTGTAGCCTTTGTTGAATCATGCATATGGACGCATCTCGATCACGTCCGCCTGCCACAGATTGTCGTATCCACGTACTATGACACGTCTACGTGGGAAATTTTATCTCGCTGGAGCATGCAATTCTTCCACGAGCAGCTGTTTTTCAGAGGTCTTTTGCGACATATTTGATCGAGGCATAATTTGCAATAATGAGATAATTCCTCCACATATATTCTTTATATATCTTTCTTCTCCTGCGCTGAATTAGATGTAGTCTGCGCGTGAGTTGCATACCGAAGCATTTTCTGCATCTCATCCATCATTATTTGCAGCGTTTGCACATTCATCTCGAGCGTGATTATTTTTTTCTCAAGTTCTTCCTGTCTGTCTTCCAAAAGCTTGACACGTATTTCCACGTACTGTTTGTTTGCTGCATCAGTATCATCTTCCGGTTGCGCTACGCGTCGTATCTTGCGCGACCTTTCGTCAAAGCCGGAGGCTGTCTGACATAGAGCGTTATCGCGCACGTAATTTCTTAGTAATCCATTCCATTGATAGTATGAGTTGTTGGGTGTTCCCAACGATAATCCAAATTTATTAATCGACATTTCGATACAAACAATAATGACAGACTGACTCGTTTCGCCGACGCATAGATTAATTTATAATAAGGCCAACTTCGCAAAGTTCCACGATAATTGATAATATTTCATTGTCGTGGGCATTGTTGCCGGCTTGACGCGAAGCTTCCAGCAATCGCAAGCGATCTACCAACTCGTTGGGATCATTCCAATGCACGTAATCGATCTTATTATCGTTTAACGTCATAGCGCGCGGTATGTTTATACCTCTTCCAGCTTTTTTTCCAGGCGCTATTATATTTTTAATAGAGATTAATGGTGCTATTATATTTTTATACTTGTATCCCTTGTTACTTAACACTGGATTACGCATATCATTGCCACGTCTATGTGCATTTGTCGCCAGTAATATATTTTTGTATTTAATTTTATCATCATCATTGTATACGTCACCGTCGGGTATTCTCTTGAAAATCAACTCATAGAGACCTGGTGTTCCCATGTATCTTATTCCACCGATAATTATATTGTTATCTTTATCCACATCAAAAATTTGATCACCAAGCATCATTCCTTCGTTGCAAAATTTAACACCGTAAACATAATCCATACTGTTATTTTTATCTTGACTCAAAATAGCTCCAACATATTTTTGCCCTAGTGGACCCAGATGTGTGCGCAATGTATTTTGACCCTCGGACGTTTGTAGCAGATGTTGAACCGATGTCACAAGCGTTTCAGGCGTGGTTTCGAAAACTTCTTCCACATACGGAGACGATCTTTCGTGCAATATTTGACTCGATTGTACATCTTTTATCGGAGTAGAAGTAATCACATTCGATAATTGTTTCATTCGCTTACGTTTCGATTGATTTGGAGTAGAAGTTATTAGCGAACCGTTCAATGATATATTTGACCTTGTTCGCTTTGTTCCAGACTCTTTTTTCAGATGCTTGTCTTCGAGCATACTCGATGGTTCGATTTTCGCTTCATTAGATTCCACATTGATTGTATTTTCGACAAGTTGTTTTAGAGGTTTGATAATTGGTTTAAAGTGCCTCTCCAATGCGACGTCTTCCTGCATTTGACCGGTTTTTAAAGAACGATATTTTTTGCGGATTGATTCGCTCGTTTTTACAATCTCTCTCGCAATCTTCTCACGATCGTCGCTGTCAATCGTCGTCGTCATGTTGCGCTCGGACGAAAATTTTTTAGACGTTGTTCGATCGATGTATCGATAGCGACTAACCACTTTACGGGATTGCAAAATCGTTAAATCCATTTCGATATCTCCCATTAGTCTGTAAACTGTCTTTATCAATCACTACAAATCCATACTTGTGTTGCCATCATTTTTGACAGAATGCGCGAAAGTCGCCATAAGACATGTCAGTATTTACATGATCATTGTATACATGTTTCAAGTTTGTACCATCTTGTTTAAATAAAATCAGTAAATTTGCATTGTCCCATATAAGATGCTTGGGTATCTTGGCATACGTTTGACAAAAATAGAAACAGTCGACGCTCGAGTGTCGACCCATTGCAAAGTACTCTCTTATCGTATCTTGCTTATCGCATGCCACGTCGTCAAAGATAAAAATGGAATTCGGAAGCCCCTCGTTCGGTGGAATAACGTCACTATTATTAGAGAATGTAAAATAACCAATTTCATCGATCGATAATAGCAAATTTTCCAAGTATCGATATTTCGGTTGTTGAAGCGATTTCGAATATACGTACACATTCTCGAAATGTACACCGTGTGGACTTTCTATCAAACTTATCAACACGTTAGTCTACCGCAATTCGAAGGACCGCAAATGATACCGCGTATAGTAGTCGGCAGCATGTTTCCATGCTTGCGTATTTCTTTCTCGGACATTACTCGTGTTTTATCGTCAAAATTTATCACTTTGATTATCGTCGCTTGTCGCGCGAACCACATGTTTGCTCTCGCAAATCTCAAATCAGATTTTGGAAAATGAGTCATCGGGGCCCTATTTATAGAGGCGCACCGAATCGAAACCGCTCAGTCTCAAAAATGTTTCTTCTTCTATCGGTTGACAGCGATATTCTCGAGCTTACCACTGAGCAGTTACAAATTATCTCCAAGATTGTTTTACTGCGAGACTTTGGTAACTACGTGGAACAATTGTGGGACAAGCTTCTCGAACATATAAAAGCTGACTCAGAGGTTCAACAGTATCGTCGATGCACACGACATTATAATTTGTCGTGGCAGCAAACACATTTCGACGGTCCAACACCGTTAATAAAAAATTGTGACAAATGTCAGCAAAAATTATAAGAGGTAGCGGTTTGTTAAATCGTGCGATAAACGCACTTCCTATCGAATTACATATTCCAGGCTATCAGTTTTGCGGACCGGGAACTCATTTAGAAACACTAATGGCTAGAGGCGATCGAGGTATCAATCCATTGGATGCCGCGTGTCGCGAGCACGACATAGCTTATTCCCGAAGCAACGATCTTGGTCAACGACACGTTGCGGATAATATACTCGCCACGAAATCGCGAACGTGTATTACCGCGAGAGATTCGACTCTTGGCGAAAGAGCAGCCGCTACAGCTGTTTGGGCGGCTATGAAGGCAAAGACAAAATTCGGTATGGGGCTGAAAACAAAAAAATCATCGATGAAGAAAAAGACTTCGAAAAAACGAATACTTCCTATAGCGAAGCGCGGTGATATCTTACCAATTTTACCATTATTGGGAGTTCTCGGTTCGTTGGCTGGCGGAGCAGCGGGAATCGCGAAGGCGGTGACCGATAGCAAGGCGACGCAACGTCAGCTCGAAGAAATGCAGCGTCATAATCGCGCCATGGAAGGTCACGGACTTTATCTCGCTCCATACAAGCGTGGACGAGGGTTCTCAACAGCAGCCAAAAAAAAATGTCAAAATAAAAATGCCTGCCGGTGTAACAACCAATGTACAATTGGAACAGCTTGCAAGACGTATGCGTATACAATTTTTTAGAGGTGTTTTCATGCGCAATAATTTACCGATAAACGGTGTACGATGAAATGAGAGCGGTATCGTCAATTTGGATGACGTCGATGGTTCCGGTACTCATTGGGTTGCGTATGCAAAGAGGGAAGATCGTGTAGTATATTTCGATAGTTTTGGAAATCTGCGACCGCCCAAGGAATTAGTGCGATATTTTGGACAGAATGTTGCAAATATAGAATACAATCACACGGCCTATCAAAATTATAATCAAAGTATTTGTGGACAATTGTGTCTTGGATTTCTTCAAACAGTCGATGATCGATATGAATTTAAAGCCTGACAATTCACCGTCGCGACTCAGTATTCGTTTGACAGTTTTCCAGCATGTCACTTACACTTACGTTGACCGGCAAGAGTAGCGCGCTTGCTGTAAGTTACTTTCCAGCTATAGATTTAGACGATGGCGATTACGAGCTTGGTTTAACGGACTTTGAAACGTATCATACGATATCGAACGTGAATTCTTGGAATAATAAATTTTATTTTGATAACGACGATAAGGAAATTACGATTCCCGAGGGATCGTACGAATTACACGCTATAAACGAATATCTCCGACATGCAATTTTACGACATCGACGCGTAGTTGATTCCAACGATATTGTTGATGACGAAGAACACGATGAATATCCAATAACGCTTCGCGCTAATCATAATACGCTAAAAAGTGAAATCAAATGTGACTATAGAATAAATTTTAGTAAACCGGGCAACGTTGGATCGTTGTTAGGATTCTCGTCGAATCGTATATTACAGCCTCGGAAATGGCACGAATCGGATGTACCAATAAATATTATTAGCGTAAATATTATTCGTATAGAATGCAGCGTAACCACTGGCGCGTACAGCAATGACAAGCGCGTACACACGATATATGAATTTTCACCGAGCGTGCCGCCAGGATATAAAATATCGGGAACGCCAGCACAGATCATTTATCTACCGATCGTTGCACGGAGCATTACTGATATAACGATTCGTATTGTTGATCAAGAAGGACATTTGCTCGATTTTCGAGGAGAGGAAATTACCGTAAGATTGCATATACGGCGGCGGCAAAAATAAAGCCTTTGACAAATGAAATGCTTGTGTTGAACAGAAGTACGGAGCACGCGAGAGACAATATCTTTGCGAGGGACAATATTTTTGCGAGAAGGCGAGTGACAATAATCAGATATCTGGTTACGCTAAAAAGAAGCTCAGCGCGTTGAATCGCGAGTTTTTAAAATCATTGGGATTCGTCGTACGAAATACATAACAATATGATTGACATCTTGAATACTGGAGATGAGCCGATCTTTGACGACCGTATCATCAAGATTGAGACTCATACGTACAATCCATACGCCAACACAACGCTTGGATATAGCGACGAGATACGGATACCGATACAACATCAAGATTTGTACACATTACCATGTGAAAGTTTTCTATACGTCGAAGGAAAGTTGATGGTGCGTAAAGTAGCTGAAAAGGGAAGAGTGGCATTGGGAGACAATTGTGTCGCGTTTATGTTTGATGAACTTCGATATGAACTCGACGGTGTGGAGATTGACCGCAACAGAAACGTTGGAATAACTTCCACGATTAAAAACTATATCTCTCTAACAAACGAGAAAGGTAAAATCTTGGGGAATGCTGCGTGGAACATGTCACATAATGCTGTTGAATCTTACTTCAATTTTTGCGTGCCGCTAAATATACTATTGGGTTTTTGCGAAGATTATAAGCGAATTGTGATCAATGCTCGTCACGAATTAATTCTGATACGACAACAATTGCATATTTGGACATGCTTCGACTGAAGCTAATATCGAATTATTCAAGATACAATGGCGTATGCCATATGTAATATTGAGCGAGGTCAATAAACTATCCTTGCTGCGCGCGTTGGAAAGCGGGCGATACTTGAATATCAGTTTTCGCTCTTGGGATCTATACGAATTTCCTCTATTGCATAATACGACCAAGCATTCGTGGACCGTGAAAGCCTCCTCTCAGCTGGAGAAGCCGCGATACGTGATCTTTGCGCTGCAGACTGGTAGAAAAAATGCTGTGTCAAAAGATATTACTACACTCGACGACTGCAAATTGACCAACGTTAAACTCTATCTAAACTCGGAATTATATCCCTACGATGATTTGAATTTAGATTTCGATAAAAATAGATTCGCCCTCTTGTTCGATATGTACTCTCGTTTTCGCAAATCTTATTACGGGTGTGATAATGATGATGTGCTATTAAACATTTCAAAATTTCTACATTGCGGTCCTTTCGCGATTATCGACTGCTCGCGACAAAACGAGTCCGTCAAAAATTCCACCGTGGACGTGAGATTAGAGTTTCAGTGCAAAGAGGATATACCGACAAATACTACCGCCTATTGTCTCATCTTACACGATCGCGTTGTCGAATATTGCCCATTGACCAACGTAGTTCGTAAAATTACCTAAATCAGCAAATATCCCCTCCAATGTCAAAATATATAAAGATTGAGATTTTGACGATCGGCAACAGTCGTACATCGTTCTTGCAATCGTACGGTAATATTATCAGCATGATCGCGCCAACGTTTGTGGATCTGCAGGGATTCCTTATCGGGAGAAACTTTGTCGTGAAGGAAGTAGCAATATTGAGAAATGGATCTGTTCTCTCTCATTACTTTTTTGCAAGTCCCGTACCATGGCGTGCGCTTACAAAATCTGAGAGATGTCAAGCTTCATGGCTAATCGGACATCACCATGGACTTCAATGGGAGGATGGAAACGTTCCATACAGCTTCGCTAGGCGTTTGATTACGAGAGCTGTGATGCGTGCGACGGAAGAGGAAGATGGAGCATCTCCTATCGTGTACGTTAAAGGATGCGAAAAACGAGAATGGTTGGTCGATATACTTGACGATGATGCGAGAAACGACGTTATTATTGAGACCTTGGATGCGGACTATGAAGATATCACTTCGTTAAATAAGCTAGATGTTACTAATACTATGCGCTGTGAAAAACATTTGAAAAATTGCGCTTTACAAAATGTATTTAAAATATTCAATTGGTGGACGAATCATCATAAAGATTCACCCAAACATTATTTAGAATAAACTATTGTTGAAATATATTTTATTCTCTTTTATTCTTCCCTTTTCCTCTTTCTTATCCCAGTATGCGAGTATTAAATTTCAGTACGTGACGTTACATAGCGGCGTCAGCCACTTTATCAGGCTACGGATGTTACATTTCAGTACTTGCACATAGACTTTAAATATTTGAATGGTGTATAAATAATTGTTTTGTCGTTTAATTGTCGTTCGTTAGCCGTTTGATAGCCGTTCAATGGCTGTTCGATTGCCGTTTAAAGCCGTTCAAAAGCTGTTTAATGGTCGTTCGATAGTCGTTCAAAGCCGTTCAATGGTCGTTCGATAGCCGTTCAATAGCTGTTCGATAGCCGTTCATAGCCTTTCGATTGCCGTTCGATAGTGGTTTACATATTATAATATATTATTCATATTTAAAAGACTTTAGATATTTGCTCGTGAAAACATGCTAACTTTTGTTTTCTTATCAAGAGCTGAGAGTAAGCGTTCTTCGTAAGTGATACATCTCCTACTCTAAAATGTTTGAGACAATGTCTATCCGTTATGTTCGTCACAAAGTGTTTGACGGTCAGAAGTGAGTGACATTTAAGTTAAAACGACGAATAAAAATGTTTCGTCTTAATCTGGTAAGTAGTGTTCAGTGTTTGGGCATGTGTGTGCGACATTATGTGTGATATGTATTAATTATTAATATTTTTCAGTTCGTACAAATTGATGTCATCCACCGCCGATATATGCGGTGGATGAGAGGAAATTTGCGTTGGGCGCACGCAAGCTTGTGGGGTGACACTCGAAGCCCGCGAGTGTGCATGCGTGCACCCAACGCAGTATGAGGACATTTTCTATTTACGGCCTCTTTTCGGCTTGGAGCCGTATGAAGAAGAGGAGAATTGGGAGCCGGAGGAAGAGGAAGAGGAAGAGGAAGAGGTGTCGGATGAGGAAGAAAATTTGGAGGAAGAGGTGGAGGAGGATTGGGAGGAAGAACTTGCGGCTCCAGGAGGATAATGTAAGTATCTATTTTAAAAAATATTATATTAATATAAATTTAATTTTTAATATTTAATATTTTTCTGTTTCAGAAGGAGCGCCGCCTATATATATATTTTTTTATTATTATTATTTTTATTATTATTATTTTTATTTTAACACACACACACACACACACACACACACACACACACATTGTAATATACACACAATTATGAAATAAACTTATTATTATTATAATTATAATTAAAGTATCAATTATGTCTGCACCTTCTTCTTTCCTTTTCCTACATGCATACCTCGCGCTATCTCATCGGTACATGCATGCCTCGCGTTATCTCTCTTTATCTCTTTCTCCCGCGAACGTCATCCTTTTCCAACACCAATGCCACACCTACTCGCGGCATCCCTCTCCGCGGATCCCGCGCCTACCGTTCCGCCGCGATCCCTTCCCCCTCTCCGCGGACCCCGCGCCTACCGTTCCGCAGCGTTCCCCCTCCCCCTCTCCGCGGACCCCGCGCCTACCGTTCCGCCGCGGTCCCCTCCGCCTCTCCGCGGACCCCGCGCCTACCGTTCCGCCGCGGTCCCCACCCCTTTTCCGCGGACCCCGCGCCAACCGTTCCGCCGCGGTCACCCCCGCGTAACGTCATTCCCACCCCCATGACGTCATTCCCCCCCCCCTTGACGTCATACCCATCCCCGTGACGTCATATCCCCCCTGACGTCATTCCCACCCCCGTGACGTCATACCCCCCCCCGTGACGTCATACCAACGCGCCGGTTTCCCCTCATCCCTCACCCCCCTCAGAGGACCATGGCTTAGAACCGGCCTAGATACACTACTGATATCTGTTAACTAAATCTTTTCGTGTGTCTCACCTTTTCACGAGCCCTGATCCCGACAGAGCTCATCCACGCACTCGCGAAAAGTGACCCCGTTACAATGTTAATCATGGAAGCAATGCTGAAAACGAACATATGGAAATCTTAGTTCCTTGTAAGTAACTATTATATTGTAAGTAATTATTATATTGTAGAAAATTTTGCATATAATATGTTTAATATTGTAATATATGTACCTACTTTCTTACTTGTTACGGACCAAATGTAATACGATAGACAATATTTTACGGATTACAATAGCAAAACATGTTGTTTTATTTTTGTAATCAGTAAAAATTAAAAAATTTTTTTAAATTTTAGTTTGTGGTATAAAACAATTTTTCTTATGTTTATAGTTGCATATGATGGATCCAAATCTGATAATATAGAGAAATGTGTTAAGAAATTAAGATTCAGCACTACTGGTATGTATAACTCAAGCATATAACTAGAGAGATATCTGAAAAGTAAGGAGATCAATTGAAAACACGAAACACGATATAATAAATAAAATATTTCAGGAATATTATAGTAGTACCGACATAATACATATCGTTACTGTTATTTTGTAACGTTAATCCCATTTAATATAAAATATTTATTTTAATGTAGCATCAATGGTTTTCTCTCTGCAAAGAAGTTCTTTGAATATTTTTCGATAGTAATAAAATATTTTTAGATTATGTTGCTTTTTTGCAAGTAATGGTTTTTTACATTTTCGACATTCTTTATAATTACTTTTTTGCAAGTAATGTTTTTTACATTTTCGACATCTTTTATAATTAATTTTTTTCGGATTATATATACTGTTCAGAAAATATCGCGACTTTTGCGCAATCTTATCACCATCATCTTACTCACTCTAGTCCTTCTCTTTAGTGTTCTTTCTCTCTTCCTTTTCTCTCTCATACGCGACCTCAATCCAATCCCGATGCCGGTCTTATCAATCCAATCAGCATTACACCACGCTATCAGCCAATCATAATCAAGCTCTTAGGAGCTTTTCCGCGCTCCTGCGTCGATATCGACCCTTCCGGTGATCCTCGAGCATTCCTCGAGTAACGGTCTTTCATAGCGCACGCTGTCTTTGAAAAAATCGACAAAGCTCTCGGAATTTGATTGCTATTCGGATCGGATCTAGAAATCAATCTCACGGTGTTCGCAAGAATCTCAGTGCACGAAAGGACATTATCAACCGGCAGACAATCATCGAATTGAGTGTAAGTGCGAATATTCGCGAGGTGCGACTCGGACCAACGTACGTGTGCGTGGACTCTAAGTGTTCTTCCCGACACCCCCCGAAACCAGAGACTCCTCTGGTACATTATTCAACACTTTTTGGTCTTTCGAGCCGGATTGATGGGTGCGGTAACGAACATATCTGTGTGCGGGCGTAGAAATTCGGTTGTGTGCTTTCCACGTGCTAACGGCGAAAGTTCGAGAACGATCCGTGTCGTGCTTCCTCTCTCGCTCTGACTTCCGTCGGGCTCGGTTGCTCGTGCGTGTTCGGCGACACTCGGACGGACTCGGGCGCTCGGTAACGGATCTCTACGACACGTGCTCAGGCTCACCCTCTCAGCGGCCATCTTGTGAGCCTCGTGCGCGGGATACGGACGGCTCATCGCACACTCCCTCCTCAGTGAATCTGAAAGAACATATCTGTTCGCGGACGTAGAAATTCGAGTGTGTGCTCTCCACGTGCTAACGGCGAAAGTTCGAGAACGATCCGTGTCGTGCTTTCTCTCTTGCTCTGACTTCCGTCGGGCTCGGTTCCTCGTGCGTGTTCGGCGACGCTCGGACGGATTCGGGCGCTCGGCAACGGATCTCCGCGACGCCACCAGGCGCTCTCTCTCGCTCCCGTGGCCACGCGGTGCTTTGACTCGCTCTCTCCCAGGCCATCTTGTGAGTCTCGTGTGCGGGATACGGACCTCTCTTTCTCACCCTCGGAGACGCACGGCTCATCGGACACTCTCTCTTCAGTGAATTTAATCAATTGGAAATCATCGGACAAAACAAGCATCACTCATCATGTCCAATCTCGAAGCAAGATTCTCTCTGCAGCTGAATCGGTACACCTACATCAAATCGGTGGCTTTCGAGTGTAAGGAACCGACGTTCCCCACTCTCCAACTGCAAATGCTCAGGGTGAAACTCGACCTCATAGACAACAATTGGCAAAAGTTTGAAGCGACTCACGAGCGAATGGCGGAATCCAAGGCTGAACTCCTGGATCACGATTACTTTCAAAAAAAGATATACGATCAGTGTCTTTTGTATTATGCTGACGCAAAAGCCGCATTGCTCACGCAGATTGACGAAAAGGAACGGACTCATCCTCTCTCTGGCTCGCAGTTAGCCAACCTCTCAATGGGCGGGCAGACATCAGCGCGACGGCATCTTCCAAAGATAACTCTGCCACAGTTCTCGGGTGACTTCTCAGCGTGGAGGCCATTCCACGACTTATTCTCATCGCTGGTCGGCAGGAATGCTGACATCTCCAACGTGGAAAAAATGCATTATCTTCGGACCAGGCTCATGGACGAGGCAGCTCAACTTATCTCCAACCTCCCAGTGTCAGAGGACTCATTCGCCTCCGCTTGGGACTTGCTTGTTAGTCGCTTTGAAAACAAGGGGCTTCTCATTTCGGCCCAGGTGGACAGATTATTCCGCACTAAGACCATCTCCCAGCGGTCCGCCAAGGAGCTCAACACACTCTTCAAGACCACAACGGAAGCGCTCAATGCCTTGGAGTCTCTCGGAGCCCCTGTGCAACACTGGGATCATCTTTTGGTTCACCTAACTGTCCAGCGGCTCGACCCAAGTACTCGAGAGGCATGGGAGGTCAAGCTTGGCTCCACTACGGACCCCCCATCGTACAAGGACATTCGCACATTTCTCACCGGCCGTGCTCGAGCCATGGAAAGTATGGAATTCGAAACTTTGAGCGTCTCTCCATCGGACAACCCCGCGTCCCCGGCATTACGACACAGCAGCAAACCATCTACGGCCACCGCTCATGTGGCCATCTCACCCCCCTCTGGGAATTCGGAGACCTCTGGATGTGCACTGTGCTCTGGTCCTCATTACATTGTCTCTTGTCCTCGTTTCAGAGATATGTCTCCTCATCTGCGGCGCAACATAGTCATCGACCGTCGACTCTGCTTTAACTGCTTGGGCAGGCATAACGCACTCGCCTGCCAAAACTCCAAGAGGTGCAGAGACTGCGGCAACAAACATCATACCATGATACACATGGATGATCAACCGCCCCCACGTCGGTCAGCTACACAAGGCAGGGTAACCTCCTCAACCGCAGCTCCACAGACGCCGGCGCTAGCCTCACCAAATGAGAGCACCACATCAGCGGCTTCGGAATGACTCACGCACGTAGTCCTCGCTCCATGTCATTCGGCAGCTCTCACTCGTCCAGCAGTCTTACTCGCTACCTGTTGCGCCATCATCCGATCACCTGGCGGCTCGCCTCACTCGGTCAGGATGCTCATCGATCCCGGATCGGAACTCACCTTTGCTTCTGGACAACTTATCAAAACCCTTCAGGTACCTCGACGGCACGCCTCTGTCCCCATCATAGGTATTGGCGGATCTCAGTCGGAGCAAACTCGGGGTGTCGTCCCCCTAACACTTAACTCAATTTACTCTCCGCGATCCATCAAGGTTACAGCTTACATCCTCAAGAATTTGACAACCTCACTACCGTCTATAGCGACAGCAGAGCATAGTTAGCCTCACCTTCACGGGCTCCAGCTGGCGGATCCGGATTTTCTCATCCCCGGACCAATAGACTTAATCCTTGGTGCCGACACCTACGGTCTGTTCATCCAGCCCGATATCATTAAAGGGTCGGAGGACCAGCCCATCGCTCAACTCACAATTTTTGGATGGATTGTCCTCGGTCCGACCTCTACACCATCGGCCACAGCTCATAGTTCTCATCATGTCGCGGTGGATCATGAGCTTCACGACCTGCTCACAAAGTTCTGGATTCAAGAAGAGGTTCCCTCATTCTCCGCAACTCAGCTCAACCCTGACGAAGAGGAGTGCGAAACTCATTTCAAGGACACTCATTCGCGAGATAGTGCTGGGCGTTGAGTGGCCTTCACTTGGACACAGTACAATTGGACACGGTGCAAATGGACACGTTACAAATGGACACGAGATTGTGCACACGGTTCAATTGGACACAGTGCATTTGGACACAGTAATTTTGGATACAGTAGCTTTTGGACACATAAGAAAATACGCATCGTTTACTTGGACACCGCTCAATTGGACACTGTTCATTTGGACACCGTTCGTTTGGACACAGAAAGATGCGCACCGTTCGTTTGGACACCGTTATTTGCCCACCGTTCGTTTGGACACCGTTCATTTGCCCACCGTTCGTTTGGACACCGTTCATTTGCCCATTGTTCGTTTGGACACCGTTCATTTGCCCACCGTTCGTTTGGACACCGTTCATTTGCCCACCGTTCGTTTGGACACCGTTCATTTGTACACAGAAACATGCGCACTGTTTGTTTGAATATGTAACAGATGGAGAGAAATAAAAATCATTTTGGCAAAATATAATCAGTATTCTTATAACACTTTATACTGGTAAATCTATGTAAAATATGAAATCGTGAAAAGGAGATACATTTGAAGGTTATAATATCTGTCAAAATAAAATATATTCATACTTATATATCTCTGATACTGATGTCATTAATTTTACATTGCTTTTAGCACTTTGTTTAGCCTTTCGCATATTTGGATGTCATGCATGGATACAGTGGGTTCCGCCCCCCCTGCGGGGGGGCTCCACTTCCGGAAGATATAACCTAACCCAAACCTATTTCTTATTTAAAACAAAAATTTGGTGTGGATTACGTCGTATAATTTAAATCAAATTTTGGTGTCCAAACGAACGGTGGGCAAATGAACGGTGTCCAAACGAACGGTGGGCAAATGAATGGTGTCCAAACGAACAGTGGGCAAATAAACGGTGTCCAAACGAACGGTGGGCAAATGAACGGTGTCCAAACGAACGGTGGGCAAATGAACGGTGCGCATCTTTCTGTGTCCAAACGAACGGTGTCCAAATGAACAGTGTCCAATTGAGCGGTGTCCAAGTAAACGATGCGTATTTTCTTATGTGTCCAAAAGCTACTGTATCCGAAATTACTGTGTCCAATTGAACCGTGTGCAAAATCTCGTGTCCATTTGCACCGTGTCCAATTATACTGTGTCCAAGTGCACCACTCCCCTGGGCGTTATGTCGTACGGCTCCCCCTCAAGTTCCAGACCAGCCATCTAGGGGAGTCGCGAACAACTGCTCAACGTTGCCTGCAACGCATGCTACGGCGCCTCTCAACGGATCCGACCTACCAGAATTTGTACTCATCATTTATTCGGGAGTACGAAGAGCTTCAGCACATGGTCAGGGTTTCCCCCTCCACTCCAGAACCATCACCGGTGTTCTACCTCCCTCACCATGGAGTCCTTAAGGGTGACAGTATCACCACCAAATTAAGAGTGGTATTCAATGGGTCCAGCCTTACCAGCACGGGATCTTCTCTCAACGACATTCTGCACACGGGTGCGAACCTCCAACTAGACATCTCAGATATCTTACTCTGGGTACGACGACACCGGTACATTTTTATCACGGATATCACCAAGATGTTCCGCCAAATTCAGGTTCATTCAGACGATTGGGATCTCCAACGGATCCTTTGGGTCGACGATCAACTCAACATCATCCCGTACCAACTCACGACGGTCACGTACGACACACGATCAGCCCCCTTCTTAGCTGTTCGCGTCCTCCTTCAACTTGTCGAAGACGAAGGTAGGAATTATCCTCTGGCGGTCCCCCCTCTCCTCAAGAGACGGTATGTGGACGACATCTGCGGTGGCGCTGACACTCTTCCTGAGCTGATCTCTATCGCTCACCAACTAGTAAACCTCTGCATGGCGGGCGGCTTTCCTCTGGCGAAGTGGCAAAGTAATCATCCGGAGCTGTTTCGGGCTCTCCCTAGGGACGGCGCAGCAGTAGAGCCTCACTCGTTCGCTAACACGCAGGGTAAGATTTTGGGACTCACATGGCAGCCTCACTCAGATCAGTTCGTCTTCCAGAGCAAGGCCTCCAACCGGCCCGTCATCACCAAACGGACCATACTGTCGGAAGTAGCGCAACTGTTTGATCCTTTGGGATTCTTATCTCCGGTAATCATCAGGGCGAAGACTCCTCCAGGAACTGTGGTCGGAAAAGGTCGGCTGGGATGACTGTCTCTCGCCGCAACTTCGAGATCGGTGGACGCTCTTCCGTTCAGAGCTGTCGGCCCTGACTTCCATCACGATTCCTCGGTGGATGGCTCTCACGCCGTCAGCCACGGTCGAACTTCATGGATTTTCGGATGCTTCGCAACTTGCCATGGCGGCTGCAGTTTACATCAAGGTCACCCATCACATGACAGAGTCAATCATCACACTGGTCTGCGTCAAAACCAAGGTCGCACCTCTCAAACGGCTCACCATTCCCCGGCTGGAACTCACGGCGGCGGTTCTACTCTCTCGTCTCATCAGCTATGTTCAACGAACACTAGAACTCGCGGAGGTACCAATCTACCTGTGGACGGATCATCAGTATCGCTCACCTAGATCAACAGTCATCCTTCTCGCTGGAAAGACTTCGTTCGGAATCGAGTGGCGGCAATTCAAGAACGCGTACCTCAGGGCCATTGGCGGTTTATTCCCGGCAAGGAGAATCCAGCAGACTGTGCTTCTCGCCGTCTCTCTTCCACGCAACTCTCTCGGCATCATCTTTGGTGGAACGGTCCCTCATGGCTAGCACAGTCTCCTCAACATTGGCCAAGCACGATATCACAGCTAGATTCGGCGGCGACTCTTGAGGAGCGGCCCGGGCTTCTTCTCACCTCCTCAACAATAAGGCAACACCACCTCTGGGAGCTTCTCTATCGTTACTCATCGCTCAGATGGCTTCTTCGGATTACGGCTCACTGTCAACGGTGTTGCGCGATCCTCAAAGGCATACCACAGTCTTCTTTGGCCACACCTCTCACACCTGCAGATCTGGAAGTTTCACGACTATATTGGATTCGGTCAGTCCAATCGGCGTACTTCTCATCGGAACTGACACTCATCTCAAGCGGAGCACACTTGTCAAGGTCTCATCCTCTCGCCAAGTTTACGGCCTTCATCGATCATTCGGGCATCCTCAGAGTCGGAGGCCGACTCAAGCATTCTCAATTGGACTCTGAATGCAAGCACCCAGCCATCTTACCACGGGATTCATATCTGTCCCGACTCATTATATCGGACGCCCATCTAAGGACTCTTCACGGCGGAACTCAGGTAACCTTGACTTATCTTCGCCAGGCTTACTGGATCGTTGGTGGCCGAGCTCCAGTAAGATCTCCGCTGCGTTCGGTGTGCTCGACAACGAGGCGTAAGGGCACAGCAACTCATGGGTCAACTGCCATCATCTCGCATTACGCCATCTCGTCCCTTCCTCAACACAGGGGTTGATTACGCCGGCCCCCTCACTCTTAAAACTTGGTGAGGACGAGGGGCTAAGTGTCACAAGGGATGGTTAGCCATCTTTGTTTGCTTCTCAACTTCGGCGGTTCACCTGGAGGCAGTGACGGACTACTCGACAGACGGATTCATCGCAGCGTATCGGCGGTTAACGGGACGGCGCGGTATCTGCCAAACTCTTTTTAGCGACTGTGGAACCAATTTTCAGGGGGCAGATACATCTTTTAAGCGGCTATTCAATGCGGGATCAAAGGAATTCTCGGAACTCGCTCAGCTACTGACCCATGACGGCACCACTTGGGTCTTCAATTTTCCAGCAGCCCCTCACTTCGGCGGTAAATGGGAAGCCGCTGTCAAATCGGTCAAGCATCATCTGCGAAGAACTATAGGCGAGACTGCCCTAACCTATGAAGAACTTACGACTGTTCTAGTTCAAATCGAGGCAGTCCTCAACTCCAGGCCATTGTGTCCACTTTCTGACGACCCGGAAGACCTAGCAGCCCTCACCCCCGGGCACTTCATCATCGGGGCAGCGCCAACTACAATTCCGGAGCCATCTCTCTCCGCTGTGCCCCTCCCAAGGTTATCCCGGTGGCAGCTCATTCAGCAACAATTCCAGCATTTCTGGTCACGTTGGTCAGCTGAATGTCTTCAACGTCAGCTAGCGATATCGAAATGGCATCATCCCTCCACACAAATCAAGGTCGGCTCTCTGGTACTTCTCACGGATGAGAGATTCCCCCCATCAAAATGGCCTCTTGCTCGGGTCACACAGCTTCATCTTGGCTCGGACGGTCTCTGCAGAGTGGTCACCCTCAAGACGGCCACAACAGAACTCAAGCGGCCTATCACCAAGTTGGCAGTGCTTCCGACGACACCAGATCAACCCTCACCCACAGAGCAACCAGCAACGGATTCGGCCTCACCATCACCAATAGCATAATTCTTCAACGCTGTTGTAGAAGGCGGGCGGAATGTTCAGAAAATATCGCGACTTTTGCGCAATCTCATCACCATCATCTTACTCACTCTAGTCCTTCTCTTTAGTGTTCTTTCTCTCTTCCTTTTCTCTCTCATACGCGACCTCAATCCAATCCCGATACCGGTCTTATCAATCCAATCAGCATCACACCACGCTATCAGCCAATCATAATCAAGCTCTCAGGAGCTTTTCCGCGCTCCTGCGTCGATATCGACCCTTCCGGTGATCCTCGAGCATTCCTCGAGTAACGGTCTTTCATAGCGCACGCTGTCTTTGGAAAAATCGACAAAGCTCTCGGAATTTGGTTGCTATTCGGATCGGATCTAGAAATCAATCTCACGGTGTTCGCAAGAATCTCAGTGCACGAAAAGACATTATCAACCGGCAGACAATCATCGAATTGAGTGTAAGTGCGAATATTCGCGAGGTGCGGCTTGGACCAACGTACGTGTGCGTGGACTCTAAGTGTTCTTTCCGACACCCCCCGAAACCAGAGACTCCTCTGGTACATTATTCAACATATACCATCTAATTATATTTTATAAGAAATAATACTTATGTTTAGAAGAGCTATCGGAAGATGCAGGAGATACACGCATATTATCTATGTGTCAACAAGATGCCACGAATGAAAGAACTATCGATATTCTTACATTATATGGTGCGTATCAATTATTTTTTAGCTCTTATAGCTACTCTTCAGTTTTTTAAAGAAACAAATTGGACAGATTATATAATCTATGATAATATAAGAAAAATATAATAAATATATAAAGATATATAATATATAAAATATATAAAGGTATATAAAGATATAAAATATATAAAAGTATATAATATATAAAATGGACATTGCTCTCATAATATTTATTTTGCTGCATGTGTAAAGTAAAAATATCGAGTAATGTTTACTAATAATATTCTTATTCTTTTTATAATATATTTAATATTTCTTTAAATATATGTTTAAAAAAATTTGAATACCGCAACTCTGTTATTTTCTTAGTAATTTTTTGCATCTTGATAGCATAGATCTGATTAATGAATATTGATGAATATTGAAGAAGCATACATTATACAGTACATTGATTGTATATATATATTTTTTAACGTCAACGGAATTGTATCCGTTACATATCAGAATCCGTTTTACATGTTTAACTAATTTTTTTTATTAGATAACGAGAAAGAATGTAGCGACAAAGAATCAGAATATGTACCTTCAGAACAAAGTTCACATAATAATGAATCTTCACAAAATAATGTTTCAAACAAAACGATATTATCCGCTTCTAGTTTTAATGCATCAGAAATTAATATTGTTGGTTCATGCAATGACGAACTAATGTATGTTGAAAACTCTAAGATAAAATCAACCAAACGAAACTGTTGCACTTTTTGCATGAAGTTGCAATCGCAACTGGCACGTCATTTGGAAACAGTACATTATAATGAACCTGAAGTAAAAAAATTTGTCATTCTGCCAAAAAAAAATCCGGAAAGGAAAGAAATAATAAATACCATACGAAAGATGGGTAACTTTAAATTTAATACGAATTCCGAACTTAATACTGGGAAACTTATTGTATCCAGACGTCCGAATGAAAAAGTTAATAAAACTGCAACTGATTTTATTGCTTGTGCGAAATGTAAAGGTTTTTTTTTGCCAAAAGTACAATACGCTATCACGCTCGAAAATGTTTGAACAAAGATTTTCGAAAGAATAAAAGCATTATGGTTATGGGCAGAAAAATTACAGGCAGAATACATCAACTGGCAAATGAGACTTTAAGAAATATGGTGTTTCCAGTAATGCGAGATGATATAGTTACACGAATTCTGAGATATGATGAATTGTTGATCTTATATGCTAATAAATTGTGAATCAAATATAAATTCCAACATCAACATGATATAATAAGAGCACGATTGCGCGTCCTTGGACGTTTCTTTTTGGCATTGAAGGAAATAAATAAAAATATAGACGATTTCCAGTCACTCTATCATCCAAAAGTATATGATGATTGTATTTTTGCAATTAATATAGTAGCTGGATACAATAATGAAAAACAACTTTATAAAACTCCTGCAGTAGCGGCTAATTTGTCAACCTTTGTTAAACATATAGGTAATCTTCTCATTACAGAATGTATCAAGAGAGAAGATGAAACGAAAAAGAAATTAGTTAAAGATTTTTTAAAATTATTACTTGTAGATGTTGGCACGAGTGTTAACAAAACTGTCTTAGAGACACAATCCACTTATAAAAGACATAAAAAGATCAATCTTCCGTCATTGGAAGATATCCAAATATTGTATACATATTTGGCGAAAAAAAGAACAGAAGCTTACGCAGCCTTAAAAGAATCTTTTTCATATAACAAATGGCTTTCTCTGGCAAAAGTGACATTAACTTCAATACATGTCTTTAATAGACGACGAGCAGGAGAAGTAGAACGAGCCCTTATTCAAGATTTCGAAAATTATGAAAAACTAAATGAAAATATGTACACTGATATATATAACTCATTATCGGTGAATGACAAAGAAATTGCACAAAAATATGTTCGATTCTGTATAAGGGGAAAATTAGGTCGTACTGTACCCGTTTTATTATCAAATGATCTTTTCGAATGCGTTAATTTAATTTTGAAATTTCGAAAAGAAGCTGATATACCCCAAAAAAATCCTTATTTTGGATTACCTGGTTTGAACAAACATAGATACAGATACCTTAGAGCCTAGTGTTTTAATGCGGAAATTCGCAAAAGATTGTAACGCCACTCATTCAACTACTCTGCGTGGTATAACATTGCGTAAATATATAGCCACACATTGCATTCAGTTAAACCTCAATGACACTGATGTTACGGATCTTGCTACATTTATGGGTCACGCGGATAAAATACATAGAGATCATTACAGACAACCACTAGCGAGCAGAGATATCCTTAAAATATCTCAATATTTAGAAGCTGTACAAGGAAATGTACAAGATATAAGTATACAAACGCACAGGATTCAAACGATGAATCTGATATGGAATCGGATATAGAACTCGAAAAGGAAACTAATTCAGAAGAAAATATTAGTTTTAACAATGATGAAATAGGTAATTAAAGTAATGTTTAAGTAGATATACAATCATAATAATAATGATAGTAAAATAAATACAATAATAATATAAATATAATAATATAATTGTTCGAGGAAGTGCGGAACCTGTGGTCCACAATAAACTACTCGAGTTTTTGTGTACGCTTCTTTAATGAATTAAATAAACCTTTATCAAGTACAATTCTAATCCGCATTTCAATATTCAAGTCCGAGTTAATTGCCGAGGTACTTATTCGTTTCAGTATTGTCGATAAGCGAAGGCTGCGAAGGATCCGTATCGAATTCTTGCGAGCGATTGATTTGGGCCACGTGCTCTGCCCCTTTTTTCTTTCTTCCTAGAAGGTTCCTCCTTGCGCAACCGTCAATTCACATCCGGAGTGCGCGGATGAGAACCTTCCAGAAATTCGGAGACCGATTCCGCGAATCGCAAAGCGGCGTATTTTTCTCGCGCGTCAGTGGGCGCCGATCATTGGGCGCTCCTAATATCGTGCGCCGATGCGTGACACGCGCTCCTTACGCAGGATACAGCGCGTGTGCGTAATCTTACGTCACGCAAATGGAGTATCGCGGTAACTTGCGAACGCTCGCTTGGCGCAATTCCGAACAATAATATATGAATATAATATAAAAAATATAAAATATTAATTGGAAATTCAATATTTTTACATTTTGTATATTTTGTGTTTTTGTATAATTACTCTTAATTTATTATTTTTGAAGGTTACAAAATAAATTATTATTTCAGATATAACAACATCATCAAATCATATAGATTGCCACGAAATTCAGAAAGATAAAAATGGCCAGAAAGATAAAAATGGAAAACGGAAACGAAGTAGTAAGTAGTTTTTCTTTTCATGCCTTTCCACAATCTTCTATTATACCAACATTATAAACTTTTCTTTTTTACCTTATGTCAAAATTCTTTCTCTATCAATTTTATCATTTCTAAAATATACTTATCAGGACAGTTGTAACAAAAAAGAATAGAAAAGAGTTCATTTTATTTAGCGATACAGTTTTGCTTTTATTTTATGCATTACATAGTAATTTAAAATAAAATAAAACTACAATATTTTGCGTTTAAAAAATATATATAGTAGCTATTGTACAAACGTTTAACATAAAAATTTTGATTCTAATAGATAATTTATATATATACTGGGTGTAACTAAACAAACACATATGGACAATACTATCAGATACAGAACAACAATTTAAATCGAAAAGTCCTGAACCATTTTTTGATTTGAGCTTTCTTTTCGTTGTTATATGATGTTAAAGTTAACTAATCAGCGCTTGTCTACAACGGAAAACAGAGAAGATACGGGGTCGGAGTAGGGAGACGGCTTTCTGGTGTATAGACAGGCGCTGATTAGCTAACTTTAACATCACATAACAACGAAAAGAAAGCTCAGATCAAAAAATGGTTCAGGACTTTTCGATTTGAATTATTGTTCTGTATCTGATAGTGTTGTCCATATGCGTTTGTATAGTTACACCCTGTATATATATATATATATATATATATATATATATATATATATAACAATATATGAGTGATTTAGAACAAAAATGATCCAAGTCACATTCTTAAGATTGTTAGAGAAACATTAATTTATAAATTGTATTCAAGTAAATTGTAATCTAATTATTTGAATCTAAAATTAACTTAAAATCTTCTAAATTAAAGAAATTGAGACTAATTTTTTAAGTGCAATGCTTAAATTATTTGTTTTCTCACAATGTTAGAAATGACTTGGATCACTTGTTTCAGTGATCTATTTATATGAGCATTGAAAAATTTTACTATATATTATATTTTATGATATTTATTTTTAAAATCTCTTCTGTTAATTTGACATTTGCGCTCATAATGTATCTTTTTTTTTTACACATATTATTTATTCTGAGTATAGACATAAATTTGACAAAAGATTTAAAAGAAGAAAGTGCAATAAAATATATTGAAAATTCAATAATCTAATGTCGTTAAATATGGAATTAAAAAGTTTAAGTGTGGAATTAATATTAAACTTCTTATGTTGTATTGTAATAGTATAACAAATAATATAATATTTTTGTGCATACATACATATATTTTTATAATATCTATATTTTAGCATCCCCTTATGGAAAAACAAAACGGGTACGATGGACCGAAGAAGAAAAAGAAACAACGCTTCAAGCATTTGCAAAATATATGGAAAATAAAACATTGCCATCTCTAAAAAAGATTCAGAAGATAAGGAATAAATATGGATCTCTTATTCGTCGTACATCGCCGCAGATCAAAACATGGTTGCATAATATGCAAAAAAAAATACGACAATAATGGCGTTTTAAATTTTAAGAATTTTATATGAAATATTTATTATAATATTACATTTTAATTTATGTGTTATATCTAATTTGATGTTTGATTTGATGCTTGATTTGATTATTTTTGTATTTTCTTTTTTAATTATTTTGTGTTCATTAATATTGAAATAGTTTATAAGATATTCGCTATAAAAGCATTTTTATTTGATTTTTGTTACAAAACGTGATATTTAGTTTAAACTGTTGCAATGTGGCAATATAACTTAGATTACAATACTGATTTTATATTCTAAGAAATCCGTACTATTGAATATGTTGCTTGAGTTCATTAATTATATAATACTATTGTGCTTGATATTATATTTATTAATTTTATAATACTGCGCCTGATACTACTATTGTGCTTGAGTTTATGTTAAAGGCGAAAAATTTATATTTATAGTTTATATATGAATACAATTTTTTACATATTTCTTCACTCAAAAAAAAGATAGAAAAAAAATATTATATATACATACCGTTATACTGTGATAAAGTGCGGATCTTTATTTATAAGTATATCGTTTGCAATTTAACATTATAACAAAATATAAATATCTAAAATATAATATTTATAATATTCATGATTCATAAAAAATAAATATTACATTTCAGATATTTTTATTTCGTATACCTTTTTAGATTGCTGATATGTTCTAAGTACAAATAGATTCGCAGTCATATATGTATGTAAATTTTATATACGAAAGAACTTTTCTATCTGTATTATAACGTTGTTTTCTATATATAAGGTAGTCTTCTAAGTAATTAATCTGTAATTTTTTAACCAATATATGTCTTTTTTTAGGATTAGTCTCGATTAATCTTAATTATGTATATGTCATTCTATTAGTTTATATATTCTTTATCTAGATATCATTCTAACAAGAAACTTAATCTGAAAAATAAAAATATACTTTATTATAAACTATTTTCTGATACACTTCATAATTAATAAAAATAAATTTAAGTGTATACTCACAATACATAATATTGGTATATATCCTCGAGACGCACAACAAATAATCTTTTCCCCTTTTTTTTCTGCCACTTTTTTCGTTTCTGCCATCGGATGACTAATATGATCCACTTAGACGGCCATAAACTGATTTAAAATGTTCTTTTTCTTCTATTTTTTTTTACCATCGATGATTGTCTTTTAATTTAACCAATATATGTGTCCTTTTTTTAGGATTAGTCTCGATTAATCTCGATTATGTATATGTCATCCTAGTTAAATTTGAAAAAAGTAGCTTAAAAATTTGTTTAACATTCGGTGAACAACAAGGATAAGTAATGCATCATGCGCATCGTGCATGAAACGGAACGCAGCCTATATAGGACTCTAGTATGAGGAGAATACTCGACTGTGATTAGTCAATTTCTTAAGGCTTAGGGCTTATTACACCTATTGTAGATCCGGACTTATCAATATCATTATGTTATTATTGTTATTATTTATATATTATATATTTATATATTATTTATATATATTATTTATATATTACTTTCTCCTTTTCTTAATATTTACTTGGAAACAAAAACAGATTTTCATATAAAATTAATAGTTAATCCCATATATTTGTTTCTCCTAGAAATAATTGTGCAGACTACGCATATATACTAACCAAAAATACAAGCATACAAACATTTTCTTGATAAAAGTAGTGCGATTTACGGCTATCAATTTTAACATACATTACATCACGAATCTCGTTTTCTTATCGTAGTTATATAGAAAATAAAATAGATTTTTCTATATCTTCATTCACGCCGATTAATCCTCGACTCAATAAAACAAAATTAATACTTTAAAAATCCCGTAAACTTTTTATATGGTTTATTACATCTTACACGCACTTTGGGTTAAGAAACGCACGGAGCGCATAAATAGATAAGCCGCATAAAAAGTTTATGGGATTTTTAAAGTATTCAGTTTTATTGAACCGGGAAATGTAGATATATAAAAATCTATTTTCTTTTTTTTGTATAACTACGACAAGAAACGAGACTCGTGATTATTACCTATGTCGAAATTGATATCCGTAAATCTGACTATTTGTCAAAAATATTTTTGTGTGTTTGTGTTTTTAGTTAATATATATATGCTGTCTGTAATTATTTCTAAGAGGAAAAAGAATATATAGTTAATTACAAATTTTATATGGAAATCTGTTTTTGTTTTATAGTAAATACCAAGAAAAAAAAATATTATATAAATAATAAAACAATTAATTAATAAATAATTAATAATGAAATTGATATATATAATCCTATCTCTGATTGTTGGGATTACATTTGTAATATATCTAATGTAAGATATCTTGAGAATTTAGTGACGAAAAGTCGTTGGCCTCGCAATAGTGTGTGATCGCCTATCTGATTTACAGATAACTCGGGGTTGAAATATCGTTGATGCGAAAGCATGGTGATGTAGCGAGACGATTGTTCGTTTATCATGAGTTTTCGTGCGCGGACGGGAACAAACCTGTTGAAGCGTGTTACAGCGCGTGTCCTTTGTTTGGACTCTATTTTTTGAGCGTATATCAATTCAAGTCTTTAAGTACTTGGTCAACTGTAATAAATATTGTGTTCGGCCGTATAGAAAATTTCTTATTTCGAACGCTTTGTAAAATAATTCAATCTACTAGGTAGATTCAATTTACTACATTTATAACGGAAAACTCCCAAATTTTTAAACTACTTTTTCAAATTTAAGTTATTTCAAACTAATTTATGGCACTTTGAGTGAATCATGCTGGCTATCCAGAGGCAGAAGCCCAAAGAAGTAGAGGGAACAAAATCGTTCGTTGTACGTCTCGAGAATGCGTCAATATCAGGTACCATGTATGGTGAGTATACAATTATTTAAATTTATTTTTATTAATATGAAATATATTAGAACTGATTTATAATAAAGTATATATTTTTATCTTTCAGAATAAGTTTCTTATTAAAACGATATCTAGGTAAAGAATATGTAAACTAATAAGATGAGGTATTCACAATTGAGATAATTAATCCTAAAAAAAAAGACGTATATTGATTAAACTAAAAGGCAATCACTAATGCTAAATAGAAAGAAGAGAAAGAAATATGTGATAAACTAAATATCTTGTAAGTAACGTATAAAAAGAAATAAATGTATTATAAATATATTGATTTTTTATATGTATATAACATATATGAAAATAAATATATTATAAACCATTTTTAATATAAATATTCTTTACAGATGTTTTAAAATAAGCATTTCACTATGTAATTGTCCAGATTCTTTGATTATTGGACGTATCCAGGATATCAGACCCACAGGTGTATCCCATTAATCTTGAATTAACCACCTTCACAAAGCCTTCTTAAAATCGTGCAACGCCTATATTTCCAGCAATGATGAGCATTATGTGTTTCCTGAAATAGCGCAGTGAAACTAAATCTAAGGTAGAAAGAATTTTTCTTATAATACTACTTTTAATAGGTAATCTAATGATCTACTTATAATAGATAGTAATAATGCCAGTAACTTCTAAGTATATTGATAATATCAACTAATATTTACTAGAATACTAGTTGATATTATCAATATACTTAAAAGTTACTGGGGTTATTACATCATAGTTGTCTTGAAAATCCCAGTCTTCCATAGAAATTACTGTTTCATCGTTTGCACTTGTGTTATCAAAATATAATATTGTAATAATTTCTGATATATACAAATATATAAATGATCACATATATATTAAGCATTTATAACAATCCATATTTACAAGACAGGACTTATACATAATGTACATATATTAGACGTATATTAGTACGTATATTAGACATATATTAGTATGTATATTAGATAGTGAGCCGCTGCTAAGAAACACCAAAACATAAATCAAGACTAAATTGATATAAACTTGCTACACTTTATGTTTATTTTTATATTTCAATCAATATTAATATTATTTTGTTTATTGATAGGATAAAAAGACACAAAACGACTATGACTATAATACTATATATGATTATAGGTTATATGTTGAAAATAAAACAGAATCAAGTGAGTGGAAAATTGACTATGTGAAGAAAAAAAGGAAAGAAAGATAAGAAAAAGAATAATGCTGAAAAGAATGATATCAAAGATGAAGCTACAGACAACGATTACTTATATGAAGATTACCTATATGTTTAAACAAAAGTTGATAAATTAACCACTACTGCAGGAGTTTTTAAAAATTATTATTGTATCCAGCTATTATATTAAAATTGCAGAAAAACAATCATATATTCTAGGATGATAGAGCGTTTGAAAATCTTTCATATATTTATCTCCTTTAATTCCAAAAGGAAACGTCCAAGAACGCGCAATCGTGCTCTCATTGTCATGTTGATGTTGGAATTTATATTTGATACACAGCTTATTAACATTTAAGATCAGCAATTTGTCATCTAATTTGTGTAACTATATCATCTCGCATTATAGTTATAAAAAATGTCTACAGTGTCATTTATCCTTTAATTATTCTCAGGTTTTGTACTATTTTTGTATATGCATAATATAGTTGTATATTAAGAGTTAAATTAATATTCCTTTGTTTATTCATTATATCAAAATATCCATAATGTACTGTAGCATTTACTTTTTCTTCTTATATTTTCAGCAGAAGTATTTCTGTATACGTTTGGTAGGAACATTCTGTATGATATCTTGTTTATGATGTTTTCTACCTTATATTATAATTGTAATTAGCAATATCCTTAGTTTTCTTGCGACAATATTTTAAATTTTAGCATATTTTTTATTATGGCTTTCGTATCTTCTTGTTTTTCAAATACTTTTTTTTTAGCTATATTTGAAAATATACGAACAAACCACAAAAACTCGAAATTTTAAAATTGAATATTGTAATACTTAAATACTGATAAAATTGTGTAACCTATAGTAAACTTTCCTTCAAGAATTTTATTTTTTTATAAGTTAAAAGTAATAGACAATTATGTTGCAATAAAATCTAAATACATAGCAATACACAAAGACAACCTCAGCATAAGTAAAATATTATTTTCTTTTATATTTGATAAGGTTATATGAATTGTCAGTTATATATATATATATATATATATATATATATATATATATATATATTTATATATATAATATAATCATATATATTAGGTATCATTGTATTTCAGTTCATTATACGTGTAGTAAAATATAACAACAATATAACGCGCTTTGTATATTATAAGCGCTGCAATTTGCATATTGTGTCTGCATTTCTTATATTTTACAATATACTTTACACCTGTATTTGCTTTTATGAACAACAGTTAATATTTTTATGATATACATATATATATATGCGTGATATCATATTATGTAGTTACATATGTGTGATTATGTAGCTCATTCAGCATCATATACAAAATATAAAATAAAATCATGATAAGATTACAATAAAATATCAGAAAATATTATGTACCTAACTCCCATAGATATCATTTTTTACGATTATCACGCTCTACGAGAATTTTTAACTCAAGTTCGAATTTTATGGTCATTTGTTACTTTTTTCTTTTTATTATTTGTGATTTACCTCTTATTTTATTATAATTTTTACATTTCATGAAACTAAATAACGTCAGATGATTATCTTATTGTATATCACGAACACCGAATTTAATACCATATTGAAATGTTCATAGCATGCCTCCTTCACTTAAAAAATTGATTGGGCTGTTATAGTTGCGAAGGACATGATTGTCTCTTTTTTATGCTATGCGTACTAAAAGCATTTATTTGAATGTCAACGTACTTATGATTAAGATTTCGCAGTTTTCTATTAAATATGTCAAATATAAACGTTATATTAAAAATTTAATTTTAGTTACAGGAATCTTTTGCGAATCTTTTTGCGAAAATAAATGTTTTTAGAAATTAGTTTGAAAAGCAAAAATCATCATTTGTGACTATAAAATAAATAATACGTCAGTAAGTGTGACGCTTTCGATGATTAAGAAATCTGTGATCAATGAAATACATGCATTGTGATTAAAATAGCCCCTGATGTATATATAAAATGTTAAAAGATATCATAAATTAAAAAATAAATGTGCGAGAAAAATATTCTATATAGATTTGCAACATGAAACGGGATTTACTTCCTTAATCATATTTAATAATAAATTAATATTTTTATATTTCTGTGCGACACGTAACTTATCAAATCATGAAAAATTAAGATAAAGTAAATCGCAGGTTATCGTATCTAAAGTCATATTTCTTTCTTTTTAATATATTTTTTTCAGTATCGTCGAAATCGCTAATAAATAAATACAATGTCGTCAAAGTATACAATGTCGTCAAAACAGCTAATTCTTAGTTATAGTAAAGTTTGACGATGTCGTCGATTAATATACGATTAATTTGCTAAAACTTTGACGACGGTCGTCAAAGTAGCCAGAAGTCGTTGAAGTAGCCAATGCTTAGTAGAAATCATCGTCAAAATAGCCGATTGACATAGATATTAGAATCTATATATATATATATATATATATATATATATATATATATATATATATAAACATGGTGTCCCATCAAAAGTAGGCACCCTATTTGATCTTATGAATTAAAAAATTTAAATTATAACTGATACGTATGAAATACTTTATTATGAACATAGTGATTGCTAACAAAAATGAAAACGGAAAAATATGCATAATATTTTTTTATTAATATCAATATTTCGATAAAATAAAAGTTATACTCTTTCAGACGAATACAATGATGTGTGATGCTAATATATTTTACAAATTATCTTTATATTTTATGAATTTTATCGGTTTGAAATCTCGCAGGTGACATATATCTTTTCATTTTTGATGATGCTATAAGTCTATTTTCTGCCTCATTGTTATGATGAAATGACAACGTGATATACGTCAATCTGTAAGACACGAATTAGAAATTAGCCATATCGTGGGGCCAAAAGCGAAAAGGTAAATGTTGGCCACGAAATTTCAAGCCAATAAAACTCTTGGAGTGTAAAATATTTACATTAAATAATACATTGTTGTATCCGTCTGCAATAGTGGTACAATGATTATTATTATTTTTATATTGAAATTTAATATCATTATGAAAAAATTATGCACATTTCTCCGTTCATAAACACAGATAATTGTTGTAAACAAATACGCTTACAATAGAGTTCGGTTTAAACAATTTACTTGTTATGATTTTCCTCTTTTAGTTTTAAATATAAAAGAAGGTTGCCACTTTTGGTGGGACATCCTGTATAAAATGAATTTTTTACGTAAATAATTTTCTAATTCGTGTCTTAATTTCTAATTCGTGTCTTACAGATTGACGTATATCACGTTGTCATTTGATCATAAAAATGAGGCAGAAAATAGACTTATCGCATCGTCAAAAATGAAAAGATATATGTCACCTACGAGATTTCAAACCGGTAAAACTCGTAAAATATAAACATATGTAAAATATTAGCATTATACATCATTGTATTTGAAAGAGTATAACTTTTATTTTATCGAAATATTGATATATTAATAAAAAAATATTATGCATATTTTTTCGTTTTCATTTTTGTTAGCAATCACTATGCTCGTAATAAAGTATTTCATAAATATTTGTTATAATTTAATATTTTTAATTTATAAGATTAAATAGGATGCCCATTTTTGATGGGACACCATGTATATATAT
>NW_027223430.1:0-2500 GCF_030449975.1 Polyergus mexicanus
AAGGCTCAAAACAATGTGACACTACTAGGCGGCCGGTTCACGGATCGGTCGTCGCACGAGCCCGGTTTGCCGTACGGCGCCATCGCCCGTCGTCGGGATCTCACCGCTACGACGGCACGGCGTCTAACGGTCGATCATGGGTTTCGCGAGTTCGATGTCGAGACTCGGAATCGTCTGTAGACGACTTAGGTACCTGGCGGGGTGTTGTACTCGGTAGAGCAGTTACCACGCTGCGATCTGTTGAGACTCAGCCCTCGGCTTGGGGATTCGTCTTGTCGGTTAGACGAGACCCCACAAGGGCCGTCGTCGTTGCTCCTACGGTCGAAAGCAACACGCGGCGAGGGACATAGGCTCTCGCCCGTTCCTACGGCCGAAAGCAACACGCCGCGAGGGACATAGGCTCTCGCCCGCTCCTACGGCCGAAAGCAACACGCCGCGAGGGACATAGACTCTCGTTCGCTCCTACGGCCGAAAGCAACACGCCGCGAGGGACATAGACTCTCGTTCGCTCCTACGGCCGAAAGCAACACGCCGCGAGGGACATAGGCTCTCGCCCGCTCCTACGGCCGAAAGCAACACGCCGCGAGGGACATAGGCTCTCGCCCGCTCCTACGGCCGAAAGCAACACGCCGCGAGGGACATAGACTCTCGTTCGCTCCTACGGCCGAAAGCAACACGCCGCGAGGGACATAGACTCTCGTTCGCTCCTACGGCCGAAAGCAACACGCCGCGAGGGACATAGGCTCTCGCCCGCTCCTACGGCCGAAAGCAACACGCCGCGAGGGACATAGGCTCTCGCCCGCTCCTACGGCCGAAAGCAACACGCCGCGAGGGACATAGACTCTCGTTCGCTCCTACGGCCGAAAGCAACACGCCGCGAGGGAAATAGGCTCTCGCCCGCTCCTACGGCCGAAAGCAACACGCCGCGACGAGACAGTCGATTTTCGACTTTCCGTACACCGGAGGTACCGCCCGCAAACGGGTCGGTGCGTGGTCGACAGTCCGTGCGCCGGAGGTACCGCCCGCGACGGGACTTTGACGATTTTCGACTTTCCGTACTCCGGAGGTACCGCCCGCGACGGGACTTTGTCGATCTTCGGCTTTTCGTACATCGGAGGTACCGCCCGCGATCGGATTTTTAACGCTTTTTATAATATTTACAATGTTTTTTCGCCTAACAATGTTTTTAACGATGTTTTTTCGCCTTTCGTTTTCAGCGACAAAGTCCCGAGCGCGTGGGTATTTCGACGCTCGCACTCATAAGCGACCGTGCGTAGTACCGTGCGTCGCCGACCGCCTGGCCGCTCGGTTGGGTATTATAAGAGGTACGTCGCGCTCGGCGCGTCGGACCGAACCGAATCGGACGAACGGGCGGTTGCGCGTTCTTCGCGCGGCTCGCACGATTCTTGCGTTCTTGTCTTTTCGAGAACGTTTAAAACGAACGATACAGGAGAGATTTATTATTGTTTAAGAGGAGAGAAGAAAAACACAAACGGCGATTTGTGTTGTGCTTTATCGGACAGAGTCCGAGTAAAACGTCTCTATGAGGGAAGAGACTATTGTATTTACGCTCTCGTCGACAAAATTTCGACGAGCTCGAGCTCGCGCTCGCTAAGCAAAAAGCCGTGTCGTCGCCGACCGCCTGGCCGTCCGGTTGGGTATTATAAGAGGTACGACGTGTCGCGCTTCGGCGCTTATTCTATGCACACACTTTTATTACGAGCACAGCATTGCCACGAGTCGGTGTCGCAAGACCGAATGGCTCTTATGTGGCGCGCACGCATCTAGTGTGTTGGCCGCGCGATTCCCTCTCGTCTTGGACGCAGCAGCGGAATCGTCGCGCTTACCGAACGTTTACTCCACGGATACGAGTGGCGTGGAAGGACGATTACAACGTTCTTCCCGCACGCTTTGTACGCCGTAGCGAAATATAAGTGCGTGCTAAAAGCACGATAGCACATTTATCCTCGACGTCTAAGCATCGGCATCGTCGATCTAGCGTCAGGGTAAATCGCGCGGTCCTCGCGATCGCGCGTTTACATTGGGAGAATGAGAATGAGTATGATCTTTTTATAATACACAATATAAAATGGAGAATGATCTTGAAGTAAGAGAGGAGGAGGTTTATTATATACACGGACCGCCTCGCTCCTCTCACGAAGACGAGACGCACGCATAAAGTGTGTTGCGTAATAAGTAAGTAAGTAGATAGAGAGTGTCGCCGACCGGCTAATAAAGACCGGCGGCGCGAGAAGTAAGAGCTTAATAGCGACGGGCCTTCGGGCTCGCTCGCGAGTTACCGCTCCACGCGAGTAACCGAACACGAAGCTCCCTGGTTGATCCTGCCAGTAGTCATATGCTTGTCTCAAAGATTAAGCCATGCATGTCTCAGTGCATGCCGAATTAAGGTGAAACCGCGAATGGCTCATTAAATCAGTTATGGTTCATTAGATTGTACCCACATTTACTTGGATAACTGTGGTAATTCTAGAGCTAATAC
>NW_027223430.1:5000-42009 GCF_030449975.1 Polyergus mexicanus
ACGGGAGCGCCGGGCGCGTCGTGTCTTGTTGGCACGGTGTCGCAAGGTCTCTCGCGTCGTCACGAAGCCATGACGAGTAGGAGGGTCGGGACGGTAAGCGCAGAAGGGTCTGGGCGCGAGCCTGCCTGGAGCCGCCGTCGGTGCAGATCTTGGCGGTAGTAGCAAATACTCCAGCGAGGCCCTGGAGGACTGACGTGGAGAAGGGTTTCGTGTGAACAGCCGTTGCACACGAGTCAGTCGATCCTAAGCCCTAGGAGAAATCCTATGTCAATGACGGCGTACAATTTACTCGAGTGTCGAAGAAACACAGCAACAAAACAGCAGAATCGAGCGAGTCGCGCACGAACGTCGCTTTACGCGCGTTCCGTTGCCGCTGGCGAGCGACGTTTTGATGATGATGATGTATATAAAGACACACGCCCGTCGGGCGAAAGGGAATCCGGTTCCTATTCCGGAACCCGGCAGCGGAACCGCATACAATTCGGGCCCTCGTAAGAGTGTTCGTCGGGGTAACCCAAAATGACCTGGAGACGCCGTCGGGAGATCCGGGAAGAGTTTTCTTTTCTGTATAAGCGTTCGAGTTCCCTGGAAACCTCTAGCAGGGAGATAGGGTTTGGAACGCGAAGAGCACCGCAGTTGCGGCGGAGTCCGGATCTTCCCCTTGGACCTTGAAAATCCAGGAGGGCCACGTGGAGGTGTCGCGCCGGTTCGTACCCATATCCGCAGCAGGTCTCCAAGGTAAAGAGCCTCTAGTCGATAGAATAATGTAGGTAAGGGAAGTCGGCAAATTCGATCCGTAACTTCGGATTAAGGATTGGCTCTGAGGAGCGGGGCGTGTCGGGCTTGGTCGGGAAGCGGGTCTGGCTGACGTGCCGGGCCTGGGCGAGGTGAACGGTCGGCGTTCTCGCGCCGGTCCCGAGATCCGAGCTCGGTCCCGTGCCTTGGCCTCTCGCGGATCTTCCTTGCTGCGAGGCTTCCGTGGCGGCGCGAGCCGTCGTGGTCGTCCTCTTCGGCCACCATTCAACGCTCAGCTCAGAACTGGCACGGATTAGGGGAATCCGACTGTCTAATTAAAACAAAGCATTGCGATGACCCTCGCGGGTGTTAACGCAATGTGATTTCTGCCCAGTGCTCTGAATGTCAACGTGAAAAAATTCAAGCAAGCGCGGGTAAACGGCGGGAATAACTGTGACTCTCTTAAGGACGTTCGGGTGACGCTCTTTATTGACTTTATGTTTATAAGCATAAACGATGTTCTGAGCTGATCCCGATGTCTGAGAGTCATAGTTGGGACGTGAGAGGCGTTTGAATTTTCGCCTTATATGCTCAAGTCACACGCCCACCTCCTCGTGGTTCTCCCGGAAACGTTGCGTTATCGCAACGGCTAAGTGGTGTGAGGCGAACTTACGGGGCAGACCCGAAAGTTGAGGACGAAACAAACAGCTAATGCTCACTATGCCTGTTTTCAGGTACCAGATTCTTTCTGGAAAGATCCGAGATAAGCAAGTACTTTTTAAAGTACTGAATATGCGGGTGGTCCCGTTTGTGTTTATTATGACGACCAAGCTTTCTCCCTGGCTAACGAGTCTTCTTACTATCTAGGATTCTTATGCTTGATTTAAAATTAAATATTTGCTACGGTTAAAACGCGCAAAAATGCTTCGGACACAGACAACCCCGATTCCGGGTTGCCTGTGGCGGGTTTACCCTCTGTGGATTACGGAATCACCGATGACAACTTGGCTTGCAATATTGATAAGGATAATGATAAACTGATTACTATAAATGTACCGTTAAAAACGAATGTTACGCATTGTGATATTTGCCGCATTAAAAATATTTTACAAGGATTCCTAAATTTAAAAGATCTGATATATCACTACAAAGAACAGCATAATGATGTGGACATATTGCTAAAATGTAATGCGTGCTCAAAAACTTTTCCAGGTTTGAAAAACAGGAATGGTCACCGACCTAAGTGTAAAGGCCCTCAGCAAATAATAGAAAGACCCTTCAAGTGCTCCGAGTGTGTGCTATCTTTTGACACAAATATGACTTTCACAACACGAAAGACACGCGCATCCAAATACACGTAACTACAAGCGGAAAGAGGAAGCGGAAAGACTACATAGCACACCGGGAAGACGCGTATGGATGATAGACGAAACAAATATGTTGCGAAGATTAAATGAAAGATACAAGGATGCACGTTTTCCTAATAAAGAGCTACAGCATTACTTTCCGGACAAAACATTGAAACAGATTAGCGACAAGAGAAGATTCTTGCACGATAGAGAGTCCCGTAATATAGAATCATTGCATGATCTGTTGCCGGAGACAAGTGCGTGTGGCGACATTACTAACGTTGTAGAAAGTAGAGCACTTGAAAAGACGCCAGAACCCTCAACGTCTGAAAGCGATCAGACCCTAAGGTCTGATGAGACTTGGAGAAAGACTATGAGTGAATTTATGGAGTCAATTACAATATCCTCAGATAGCAAGCTGGCAAGTCTAGAAGTCCCCTTAAAAACATTATGGGTAAAACATAAAGAAGAACCTAGCCGTCTGTTTTCATTAATAGACGAATTTATTGAAAAAGAAATAGTTCCTATGCTATTACATGCAAATAGTAAAAATAAAAATAGAAAAGAAAAAACTGGTTCTAAACATAAAAATAATAAATATAATGATAACAGCAATGAAAAAGATAAAAATGATAATAAATATAACGATAACAATAAAAGGAATAATAACAATAATAATAAAAGGTGAATTAAAAATTATAACCAACGAAAAAAATTCGGTTATGCTAGATGCCAGGAACTATTCCATAAATGTCCTAAAAAGCTTGCTGAATATACAATTAAGAGTGATTTTTCTTTTATGCATGCTCGTCGAGAACCCCCTCCTGCCGAGAGAGTGAAAGAACTGTACGCTGATCTTTGGAGACAGATAGGACAAAACGAAGTAGATCTATCAATACCAATGGACCATATTCCGCAGTTGGATATAGGAGAAGTGTTTCAACCGATTGCGCTGCAAGAAATAAAGGACCGGATAACAAAAGTCAAAAATAAATCAGCAGCAGAAATGTATGGCGTTAAAAAATGTCACCTGATGCATACAGGCACGGTTGAATTGCTAGCAATCTTGTTTAACATCCTATTGTTAGAAGGATACTTTCCAACGCCATGGAAAAGAAACAGAACCACTCTAATTCCGAAACCCGATAAAGATCTTAGCGAAATAAAAAATTGGAGGCCCATTACCATCGGGTCGCTGCTCAGTCGCATCTTTTCGGCAGTGGTGGATAGCAAGCTTCGAAAATTTATAATACAGTCAAATCGGCAGAAGGGCTTCTCAAACGAGGATGGATGTAGATTTAATACTCTTCTTTTAAGAGAAGCAATTAATGAGATGAAGAGCACAAGTGGAGGAACGGTAGTAGTATTAGATATTAGCAAAGCTTTCGATATGATTCCGCACTTCATGATTGATTTAGGCTTAAAAACAAAAGGAGTGCATAAATATGTTATAAACTTAATAAGAAAAATGTATCAGAATTGCAGAACTTCGATTAAAGCGGCAAATAATGAAAACATAGAAATAGAGTTGCGAAGGGGAGTGAAACAAGGTGATCCGCTGTCCCCCTTATTATTTAATTTAGCAATAGAGCCGATCATTAAACATATAGATAAAGAAACAACAGGCGTACGAGTCGAAAGCGAATCTGTGTCTATTTTAGCGTTTGCTGACGATATAGTGCTAATAGCTAAGGATAATGTAGAAGCGAGAAATCAGGTTAAAATGATTCATGAATATCTAGTAAACATTGGTATGTCCTTATCCGTCTCCAAATGCGCTGCATTCCAAATTGTACAAAAAAAAACAAAACATGGTACATAAAAGATCCAGTAATTAAAATTAAGAACGAAACGATTACAAATATTGAACCTGACAAAGCCTTCGTGTACTTAGGTGCTAAAATCCATCCCTGGAGTAATTTGATAAAAGAGAATGAAGTTCCCTCAATGGTTAGAATAATTAAAAACGTTAAAAAGTTATGTTTAAAACCTTACCAAAAAATATAACTAATACAAACATATATAGGGTGGTCCTCGCGGTAACGGTCGCGAGTGGCCTTCACTTGGACACAGTACAATTGGACACGGTGCAAATGGACACGTTACAAATGGACACGAGATTGTGCACACGGTTCAATTGGACACAGTGCATTTTGACACAGTAATTTTGGATACAGTAGCTTTTGGACACATAAGAAAATACGCATCGTTTACTTGGACACCGCTCAATTGGACACTGTTCATTTGGACTCCGTTCGTTTGGACACAGAAAGATGCGCACCGTTCATTTGGACACCGTTCGTTTGGACACCGTTATTTGCCTACCGTTCGTTTGGACACCGTTCATTTGCCCACCGTTCGTTTGGACACCGTTCATTTGCCCACTGTTCGTTTGGACACCGTTCATTTGCCCACCGTTCGTTTGGACACCGTTCATTTGCCCACCGTTCATTTGTACACAGAAACATGCGCACTGTTTGTTTGAATATGTAACAGATGGAGAGAAATAAAAATCATTTTGGGAAAATATAATCAGTATTCTTATAACACTTTATACTGGTAAATCTATGTAAAATATGAAATCGTGAAAAGGAGATACATTTGAAGGTTATAATATCTGTCAAAATAAAATATATTCATACTTATATATCTCTGATACTGATGTCATTAATTTTACATTGCTTTTAGCACTTTGTTTAGCCTTTCGCATATTTGGATGTCATGCATGGATACAGTGGGTTCCGCCCCCCCTGCGGGGGGGGGCTCCACTTCCGGAAGATATAACCTAACCCAAACCTATTTCTTATTTAAAACAAAAATTTGGTGTGGATTACGTCGTATAATTTAAATCAAATTTTGGTGACCAAACGAACGGTGTCCAAACGAACGGTGTCCAAATGAACAGTGTCCAATTGAGCGGTGTCCAAGTAAACGATGCGTATTTTCTTATGTGTCCAAAAGCTACTGTATCCAAAATTACTGTGTCCAAATGCCCTGTGTCCAATTGAACCGTGTGCAAAATCTCGTGTCCATTTGTAACGTGTCCATTTGCACCGTGTCCAATTATACTGTGTCCAAGGGCACCACTCCCAACGGTCGCCACGATTTTTAAGACACTTACAATAATCTGACATAAAAAAGTTTCAAACAAAAGTTGTGTGGTTTCAAGGGGGCCATAAGATGATGACAATGATTTGACCTTGGAAAATCATTTGAAGGTCATGTGAAGGTCAACTTTAAAATCTTAAATGGAAACCCCCATTTTTTAGTATTCTTGTAGCTGACATTGAGAGCTTTCCAAAACACTATAACAAAGTATTTTTTTATTCCATAACTTGCTCCCCTTGGCCGCAATAAAAAATAACATAAGAATGGAACAATCAATGGACCCGGCTATGCATGGTTTGGTCCAGAGTGAAAAATTAAAGCATGCACTAAATAAATATTTTGAGGAACTAAGGATAGTAAAACCTGAAACGATAAAAAATGTAGATAAGGCGAAAATACTACTTAAAAACCGAGAAGCAACTAGTTGGGAAGATCTTTATCTGCAAGGTCAAGGTGTAAAAGATTATCGAGGGGACAAAGTCGAAAGTAGTGGCTAAGAGATCCTACGTTACTAAAAGGCTCGCGTTTTATTGACGCGATAAGACTTAGGACGAATACGTTCGGGACTAGGATCGTCCTCAGCAAAACTAAGCCCAATGCGGAGGTGATATGCAGGAGATGCTCGATGCAGGCGGAGACTTTGGGACACGTTTTGGGCATATGTATACATACTAAACCTGCTCGTATAAAAAGGCATAACGAGATTAGAGATTTTCTGGTGAACAAACTATTTAAATCTAAAACGGTATTTGTCAAATATATAACTCGCGGTATAACTCGCCGCTGTGGATCGTACCTAAAACAGCGGATTCAAAAGGCAATAAAAGATGGCGCATGGTCATAGATTACCGTGCATTAAACGAAAAAACAATAGGAGACGCGTACCCGCTCCCTAATATTACAGAGATATTGGACCAACTAGGTAGCGCGAAGTATTTCAGCGTTTTCGATCTCGCGTCAGGATTTCACCAGATACCTATGCATGAGTCTCACGCTGGCAAAATGGCCTTTTCCACCCCCTCATGGGCACTACGAGTTCACCCGGATGCCGTTCGGTCTCAAGAACGCACCCGCCACGTTCCAGAGGCTCATGGATCAGGTGCTATCAGATCTTCAGGGGAGTGAATTATTCGTATACCTCGACGATATCGTATTATACGCCAGTTCGCTAAAGGAGCACGAAGTCAAGTTCAATAAGTTAGTCGAAAGACTCAGGAGGGCAAACCTAAAGCTTCAACCGGACAAATGCGAGTTCTTACGAAAAGAGGTCGGTTATCTGGGGCACATTATTAGCAATCAGGGAGTAAAACCCGACCCCGCAAAGGTACAAACAGTTAAGGAATTCCCTACCCCGCGAAACGCGAAGAATATAAAATAGTTCCTCGGCCTGGCAAGATATTACCGGCGATTTATCCCTAACTTTTCCGAGATCGTCCCTTAACTAAAATTCTAAAGAAAGAGGAACCATTCGCTTGGAAAGATGAGCAAGAATTAGCATTCGGGCAGCTCGGCGAAACCCTGTGCACGGAGCCGATCTTACAATATCCAGATTTTACCAAACCCTTCGTAGTCACGACGGACGCTTCGGGGCACGCGATCGGCGGCATTCTGAGCCAAGGTCCTATAGGTAAGGACCTGCCCATCGCGTATATCTCTCGCCTCCTAAATGCGACCGAAAGAAACTATTCAACCATAGAGAAAGAACTGCTCGCGATAGTCTATTGCGTAAACTACTTCCGACCCTACCTATACGGACAGAAGTTCGATCTGGTCACCGATCATAAACCCCTAATATGGTTGCATTCGGTTAAAGACCCTACGTCCAGGTTAGTCCGTTGGCGACTAAAGTTAGCCGAATACGATAGATTAAGAATACTAGAAGATAACCATTGTCCGGCAATAGGCAGACACAAGGGTATAACCATGTCCTCCAATCGCATTAAGAAACGGTATCACTGGGCCGGAATGAAGGCCGATATACAGTCTTTCGTACAAAATTGTCGTTCCTGCCAGTTGAAAAAACTGATACGCGTAAAAACTTAACAACCAATGGTGCTTACCGATACCCCTGACTCCGCCTTTGATAAAGTTTCTATGGACATAATGGGCCCCCTGGCCACTATACGCTCTGGTAATACTTATATATTAACAATTCAAGACTTACTGACTAAGTATTCTCTCGCCCTACTTCTCAAACACGCGGGCACAATAAACGTAGCGGATGCATTCACAAACGAGTTTATTTGTATATTCGGAGCCCCGAGGGCTATACTAACCGACCAAGGTTCCCATTTCCTCAATAGATTAATGCGCAACGTAGCCCATAAATTTAGAATTAAACATTTTAGAACTACAGCGTATAGACCACAGTCTAACGGGTCAGTAGAGAGATCGCACCAGGTACTTTGGAAGTACCTGAAGCACTACGTCGACAAATCCAACGAATGGGACACCTATCTCAAGCTCGCATCGTTCTCTTACAATACAAGCGTCCACGAAGGAACGCAATTTACTCCTCACGAGCTAGTTTTCGGGAAGACTGCCAAGGTATCTTCCAGCGAGACCGACACAACCCAGGAGCCGAATGAGAGTTACGCGAGATATCTGACAGAATTGTTTAACAAACTTAAAGACGTGCAAACAATCGCACGCGAAAATTTAATCAACACAAAAAAACGATCTAAATTATACTACGACCGTAAGCTCAATACGCGTAGATTTAAGGTAGGAACTAATGTATATCTGTTACGAGAGCCCACAAAAGGTAAACTGGGGGACCAGTATACTGGACTTTATAGAATCACCGAAATACTCGGTAATAATAATATCAAAATAGCCATAAGTAGACATAAGAAGCGAATCGTGCACGCGGATAAACTAAAGTTCTCGCCACACCAAGCCCCCACTTCGATCAGTACCCCCCCCCCGAGTTCCTGACCGCAGCAGCTATAATAACACCGCACCGGAAAAGGACCGACCAGTTAGCAATGAGCCTTAACATGGAGCCTACCTCACCGATCATCATCATCATCGCACTTCTATCCTCCACTGCATATAGTCTAACGGGATACGACTGCGGTAGTGATAAATTGAACATTGTTACAACTAAGCGAGTTCGACCACACCACGGGCCTACAATGCCGGATTGAGATCGACCGGACCATATACTACTGTGGAATGCATTCCCACATCTCTGCCGTACAAAATGGGAAGCGAGAATACATCCGGGAAATATCTGCCAAAACGTGGAAGAAGCTGCACGACAGTGGAACTATATTCCTGGGAGGCAACGCTTTAATCGCGGAAATCAAAATAAACACCACATCCACGCATAGCCTGACATTTGCCGGAACCCTCACCGTAGACGTACGCTGCACAGGGACGCAATTCAGCAATCCATTCGGAACATGGGACAACGTGGTCGTACAGGCTTCTATCAAGATAACTACCAGGAGCCTGGAGTTGCCGATCAAGCACACCTCAAATGAAGTCGTCTTACCCTCAGGAAGCCGTTGCCGCGCAACGGAGGGTGAATGTAGCGACGCAGACGGTACGTCAACGTACTGGAGAATTATACCGACGGATAGCTGCAACTTCCGACGCTGATGTATTATACCAAGGCATCGCCTACTGGCTCACCCCCAAGGAGGCACAGAAGGAGTCCTCCGTCATCTACACAGTCACAACAAAGGAAACTACGTTCGCTCTAGCCAAGACTTCAGATACGAACCTCTGCGGCTATAAGTTAACCCAGACGGAACACCCGAAGTTATTTATCCTTGAGACGCAACCGAGAAGAACGTTCAAATCTCAATCAAGAATCGCCATCGACAACCTTGATATCTTCTCATACGTGAACTCCAAATTCATATACGTGGAAAAGCACCTGAAGACCCAATTGACACAGCTGTACCGGGACATCATGGGCCAAAAATGCGCCCTGGAGAAACAAATTCTGGAAAACGCACTCTCACTTTCCAGCATCGCCCCGGACGAGATGGCATTTCGTTTGATGAAATCGCCCGGCTACATGGCAATCACCGTCGGCGAGGTAATTCATATCATCAAGTGTGTTCCCGTCCTGTGCAAAATTCGACAGACCGAGGAATGCTATAACGAATTACCCGTCTCGCATGGTAATACGTCATACTTCTTATCACCAAGATCGAGGATATTAATGAAGACAGGAATCACTAGGGAATGCAGCGAGCTGTTGCCGACCATGTACAGAGTCGAAGACACATGGTTTCGGATTACGCCGAGACCTATCGAGGCCTTACCACCATCAACCATCCAACCACTAACTAAGCCCTGGTGGAAGTACGTGAGCCCATCAAATCTCGCGATCAGCGGAATTTACTCCACAGAAGACTTGGACCGCTTGAGAAATCACATAATGTTCCCAGTAGAAAAACCCGCGATGTTGGACACCATCGCGCAGGGAGCTATGGGACACACGATCCCCTATGGGAGCGTGTCATTGTATAATCTCATGGACGAGAAGTCATTAGAAAAGATAGCGGAAAACGCCGGAACACGACTGTGGCAACGATTCATCACGTTCGGATCAGCAAGCGCTGGAGTGCTCGCCATAATCCTACTAGTGAGACTCGCTAAGTTCGTAATCGATTCTATTATAAGACGCTACGCTCTTCACTCTGTCTATAGGTGGAGTCTTCACCTGCTGGGAGCAGTCTGGAGCTCAATCACCTTCTCCTGCAGATGAGAGCCCGCGGACAGCCAGCACCTAGGGAACAAGGGACCCGGAGATCCCTATTGCAGAATCAACGCCCCTTGCCCTCCCTAAGAATAGCGAAGAAGTACCTAGAGAAAGTGTGCACGAAGACCCCCAAAACTCACCAAACGCCCCACCGAAAGACTATGGTAAATTGAATAAATATCTATATACCCACCGAGGATCCTAGATTAATAAAAATCGCATAATCAATTGTTAGCATAACTTTAAGAAAGTGATGTAAGCGTACTACAAGCATAAGTTTAAGCGCTTTGGAGAATGTTGGAACAATAACGTCCAACATTCTTTTCCGAGGGGGGAGGTATCATCCTGTCAAAATTTCAACCTTTGAATTTCTATTTGTTCTCTCTTAAATAATCTAAGTCTAATAAGCGCAACTTGAATAGCGCGCCAAAAACACGCCATGACACTTGATTCCTCCGAGTGCCGAGGCATGGCGCTTCGTTAGCTCTAAGGAAATTCCCACTACTGAGCATTCCACCACTACGCATCCCTACTCTCGGCAGCGGCCGAGCCGCCGAAGCGAAGGAGCCCAGTGCGCGCTCCAACTTTGGGAGTCTACTCCGCCACTTCGAACCGTCAACAGCTCTCTTAGGAGAGCCTCTCCCGCGACTGCGACGCAATTCAATTCTAAGTTCGAATTCTAACTCTAACTTTAAATTCAATTTCAAAATCCTAACTCTAGTGTTTAATCTAAATTTACTTATAACTCTAAAATTAAGTCGAATTAATGCAACAGTGTACAAGTTGAATGAACATATTGTGCTGTATGAGAATTAAGTCGACTCTTCATTAACGCACCTTATCCAACTCTTGCTTTGAGCCTTCCGCATCCGTAAGTAAATAATACGCATTTTAAGATTATTTCTCCGCTCTCATCCGTTTGGTTAACCTTTCTGTTAACAATATCCTGTTAAAATCTACAGTTATCAAAATACATTTTCGCCCGGCTCTATTCAATTATACACACACGCACACGCTTACACCTGATATACAGTACCAGCAGTACGGACCGCCGCACACTGTTATTGCAATCAGTCCAAACACAAGATACAGCCGTGCGGTCCATCGCACGCCGTGTCCTCTGGAAAGCACACGCCGTCTTGATTAGAGCCAGTGATCAGTGGTTAATTAAATAAATTAACAAATGCCAAAGACCAGACGTGGAGGAGTGAAGAAGCGCGCGCGTAAACTACTTCGCGAGTTGATCCTAGAACCCGTAGATTCCGGGCTATCGCGATACGTTGGTGTAACACCGCACTACGATCCTGAATACGAACAATTATTCGCGAATCATCACACCGCTACCTTAGAGATCTCGCGACGCGCCAAGTGCATAACTCCCATCAAGTGGCCAGCCAAGCTGATTCCAATCGAAGTCGAGCGCCCAAGGACTCCACCCAGTGACATCAACGACAAGGATCCCAGGAAGGCCGGATATCGGTGAACCAAGCAGGGAATCCCGGACCGTTCGATTAACATCCCGACCATCCGTCACAAGGTAAGAAAGTATACTTATGCGACCTTTAGTTACCCCCGAACTCCGGGCAATTATTACCAAATCCACTTCGTTAAACGCGCGAATTCCTTGCGAGTAATCCACTTACCATACACGCGTCTTATAACATTGAGTTCTGCCATAATATAATCTAGTTAAACATATCAAGAATATTCTAGAATATTTCGAAACGCGCGTCCTTCCCAGAGTTTTCGGACGAAAACTTCTTATCTGATGGTTAGGATTTGTTTTATGACGCGCTTTTCGAGTTTCACTTTTATGACTCACCCTTTGTCTAATACTGAGTTTTTCTTTCCTGACGCACTTCGAGTTTTACTTTTATGACTCACCCTTTGTCTAATACTGAGTTTCTCTTTCCTGACGCATTTCGAGTTTCACTTTTATGACTCACTCTTTGTCTAATACTGAGTTTCTCTTTCCTGACGCATCTCGAGTTTCACTTTTACGACTCATTCTTTTTGCCTGCGTCTCGATTTCCCTTTTGACTCATTCTGTTCTCCGCGAATAGCTTAGTTTTCTGAATGCTCCCTCTGTTTTGTTTAATATTAAGCTAAAATGCACCCGCTTCGTTAAGTTCCCTTCTCTATCTGCGTATCCATCGCGAATAACCTTGATCGCAGGTATCCTTGGGGAGAACCACGCGGTTCATTCGACCCGAAATTCGCGATTGTGTCCTGCAAAAAATTCCGAGCTGTGCAATCCCCTTCTCGCAGCCGGAATTCGACGGGACGTAACAAGAATAGTCGAAAATTCTTGTGCAACATCAAGGAAATTGAGGATAAGCGCATTTTTGCGCACAGAGTTGAAAACGCTATGTATTCATGTTTTGTTCGTTCGGAACGTCTTAGTTACGTGTCAGTATGTGAAATTTGCCAAAAATTCTTGTACAACATTCAGGAAATTAAGGAGAAACGTTTTTCTTGACACAGAGCTGAGATCGCTATGTACGCAAGTTTTGTTCGTACGGAATGTCTTAGATACGTGTCAGTAAGTGAGACTAGTCGAAAATTCTTGTGCAACATCAAGGAAATTGAGGATAAACGCTTTCTTTGGCACAGAGCTGAGATCGCTATGTACGCAAGCTTTGTTCGTTCGGAACGTCTTAGTTTCGTGTCAGTAAGTGAGATTAGTCGAAAATTCTTGTACAACATCAAGGAAATTGAGGGGAAACGCTTTTCTGCGCACAGAGCTGAGATCGCTATGTACGCAAGTTTTGTTCGTTCGGAACGTCTTACATACGTGTCAGTAAATGAGACTAGTCGAAAATTTTTGTGCAACATCAAGGAAATTGAGTATAAACGTTTTTCTGCGCACAGAGCTGGGATCGCTATTTACGCATGTTTTGTTTGTTCGAAACGTCTTAGTTACGTGTCAGTAAGTGAGATTAATCGAAAATTCTTGTACAACATCAAGAAAATTGAGTATAAACGTTTTTCTGCGCACAGAGCTGGGATCGCTATTTACGCATGTTTTGTTTGTTCGAAACGTCTTAGTTACGTGTCAGTAAGTGAGATTAGTCGAAAATTCTTGTACAACATCAAGAAAATTGAGGAGAAACGCTTTTCTCGGCCCAGAGCTGAGATCGCTATGTAGGCAAGCTTTGTTTGTTTGGAACGTCTTAGATACGTGTCAGTAAGTGAGACTAATCGAAAATTTTTGTGCAACATCAAGGAAATTGAGGATGAGCGCATTTCTGCGCACAGAGCTGAAAACGCTATGTACGCATGTTTTGTTCGGAACGTCTTAGTTACGTGTCAGTATGTGAGATTTGCCAAAAATCTGTAATAAACCGCTTTCGCGAGAGGGTCGTGGATAACTCGGTCGGGATCCGGGGCTCGTAAAAGGGTATCGAGAGATGAACGAAAGCAACGTGAGGTAAAATATAATTTATTGCGTGTAAGTATGTGTGTAGACAGAGTGAGTGTATGTGTATAAACGCTGTATGTGTGTGAGGGTGTGTACTTGTGCGTGAGTGAGACGATAGGCGAGCGAGTGCGTGCGCGAATGTATAATATCTAAGTATGATGTATAATGTATCGAAAGTATGGGTGTGCGAACGTATAATATCTTAGTAGTATGTACAATGTATCGAATATGTGTGTGAGGCAAATGGCGATGTGTGTGCGGCAAGATGCACCCGTGTATGTGAAAGATGCGGAATCAGTTAGTGGTGTGGTCGTGTCGGTCGCGGTGCATCCGAATTACATGCACGTATGCGCGGCGCGGAGCACGATTTCGGCGGTTCGATATAATATCGATTATACGAGCGGATCTTGATTTCGGCAGAGGCCGCTAACTATCGGGCGATAAGTTTGGTCGGGCCGGTGGGTGGTCCTTAGACGCGCCTGTATCGATTCGGTTGCGTTGATCGATGTCGCGGCTGGATTAGATCCTTCCCCTGAGCGGGACTTAGCGCGCCATATTAATGGCGATTCCGATTTCGTAAATGGCGGTCGCGGAATTACGGTCCGTTCGTGAGTAACGTTTTGTCGTGTCGTCCGGTATAGTCGGTCCGTGGAATTCAGGAGTGCAACGGCCGACGGGAACACCCGTCAATGACAGGGAACTCCCTACCACTGGTTAATCGCCGTTGCACTTAGATGGACGGATTGTGTGAGGCGTTGAGAACTCTCGGCGGAGGTTGAGTACGCCCAACCCCGTTTTCCTCTTTTATTAAACGGTCGGAAGGATCGCTCTTGGAGATGCCGCAAACTCTCGGCGGAGGCTGGGTACTCCCAACTCCGTTTTCTCTCTCCTCAAACGGTTATAGGATCGTAGCGGATTTCCAGGCGTCTTACTGACTCTGGCGGTTGCGGAAGATCTGGTCCTGAGATGTAAAACGTGCTCTATTTATACCGCTTTTCCGGCGGGTGCGCGTGCGTAATATGCCTTAATGTTTAAGGCATATTATTTAACGGTGAACCGCCGCGCGCGACTCGTGTGGTTTCGGGAACGGTCGGTACGGTTACCCGAGCGCGGCGACGGTTCCGGGTAAACACGCGTCTTAACGGCGGTTTACAAATCGTAACTTCTTATAAATCTTTAAAAATGGGCCTCCGCATTATGCCCGACCGGTGTTTGTTGGGCGGCGGACTTCCGGCGGATCGACGGCCGGGTAACGATGGAGGGATGCATCGTTACAAATTTTTGTACAACATCAAGGAAATTGAGGAAAACGCTTTTTTGCGCACAGAGCTGCTATCGGTATATACGCATGTTTTGTTCGTTCGGAACGTCTTAGTTACATGTCAGTACGTGAGATTAGTCGAAAATTCTTGTACAACATCAAGGAAATTGAGGATAAACGTTTTTCTGCGCACAGAGCTGAGATCGCTATGTACCCATGTTTTCTTCATTTGGAACGTCTTACAATAGTTATGTGTCAGTAAGTGAGATTTGCGGAAATCCTTGTACAACATCAAGGAAATTGAGAATACACGCTTTTCTGCGCACTGAGCTAAGAACGCTAGGTAGACAAGTTTTATACTTTCGGAACGTCTTACAAGGGAAGGGCGCGACGTTGGGGTCACCGAATTTAAAAAGGTTTTTATATAGTGTAGTACTCTACCAGAAGAGTATTTGAGCAAAGCGACAGGGCGCAACGCTCAGTCATTTTCAAGAAAAATTGATTTAAAAAATACAGAGTTCCTCATACCCGTTTCCGTTAGACCGATTATCGAGAAGTTGGCGTAGGTTGGCGTTAAGCGTGTGACTATCACGCAGCAGACCCGGGTTCGATTCTTGTTCGTCGCATTTTTTATTTTTTTTTTCAATACATTCCAGCAACGAATGTTTATTTATATAAAATAAAATTAATTTAACTAACCATTTTTTTTTAAATTTGCAATTTTCAAACGTAATTTTTTTTAAATTTACTTTGAAAGTGGGCATAATTTTCATTCAACTTACAAACATTATTTTATACATTCTACCCGGATTTTCTATATAAAATGAAGCAAATAAAACTATTTCAACATAGTTATAATTTAATACAAAAACTATTTAATTTATCATAATTTTGTTTAGTGTCTAATTTTTTGTCAACTTCGTTGTACCGTTCCGACCATAATATTTTTATACCTGATTTGACCGTAACTGCTAACGGTTTCTGTTCCCCTTCCAGACTACTTCCCTAACGTATATTTCTATACAAATTCTATTCTTCGAGATCTTTTGAGATTCTGTCTGATCCAGTCCGATCTTTTACGAAGCCAGTGATCCACCAGTTTAACGTGAGCTAGTGACAGCGTCGGTTGATACTAGAGCGCGAAGTTTGCAAAAAGTGCTTTTTGTAAGTTTTCTACGATACGTCCGTGATAAAAATGGAGAAAGGACCTTCGACCAGTCGGGAACTTGATATGGATCTCGGAGAAAGATCATTTTTGGACGAAAATTTCAAAGGAGAATTTACGAACGCTCTTCTTGCTGCCAATTGTATTTATGAAGAACAGAATCTTTTGACAATCAAGCCTCCTGAAAAAATCAGTTCTGTTTCTTTGGCCATGGCAGAAGAAATAAGCAAAGCAACAATAAGTGTGCTCAATGAAGGCATTGTTACAACAGAAGAAGAATTAATTATGTTCCATGAAAGTGATGAAGAAGGAGAATTTGAGGAGGTATGTTTTATTGTTTTTTTTTACTATTATAATAATTTGTTATTTAATTTCTTAATAACTGTAAAAAAACATCTAATTTCATTCTTTCCAGTGCACAGATGATTCAGCGGTCGACTCCGATTTTAATCCAGAAGATTTTGAAGAGCCTTCTAAGGAATATATTTTGCTGGAATATAAAGAAGAAGTTGTTGGCCTTGCGCAGGCACATCCGAAATGGAGTTTGGCCGCTCTTCATAAAAACGGTGCCTCCCGTTTAAAACGAAAAGATCACCTTCAGCGATGGAAGGAAAACGTTCAAAAAGGTGGAACGCGAATCGATAAGTTAAGAACGATAGATTCTGAAACTTTCGATCGTTTCACCGAAGCAAGACATTGTTTGGAGCAGGTAAAAACATAAAAGATAACTTATAGAAAAAACAACAAATTTATTGCGTTTTTTCCGTTATGTTTTCAAAAATATTATTTATATGATAATATTATATTTATTCTATGTAGCATATATTTTATGTAAATCAAATATTTACAGGTTACTACTAGGACATTGCAGCAATGGGCGATGGCAGCAGCTTTTTCTTTTCTTTCGGACAATTTTCGATTTGAAGCCAGTCTTACGTGGGCGAAAGTCTTCAAGCGAAAGCACAAAATAAGGCAACGGAAAATTACTAAATACGTGAGCAAAAGAGACATCGTTACTCTCGAGAAGACAGTGAAGGCTGCGGAAAAATTTCAAAAGCAAACGAGGTTCCTGATTCCTAGCTTTGATTTGGACCTGGTGATCAATACGGACCAAACAGGTTGTCAAAACCAGACGATTTATAACAGATCATTGGACTTCCAGGGAGCCAAAACCGTATTTGTAAAAAAACAGAGTTCGAATAAGATCACACATTCATACACCGCACAGTACAGCATAACTGCGTCAGGCAAGTTGCTTCCCCGAGTCTTTCTGCGTCTACAAGAGCCCACGAATAAATTTGGCCCTATAGTTACGAAAACTGTTAAGAAATTAGAAGCAGAATTAAAAAATGTTGTGGTTACTTGTTCTAAATCAGGAAAATTAACGAAAGATTTATATAAACAGTTTCTTGAAACTATCGTAGTGCCATATGTGACAAATAATAAATTTATGCTGATTACTGATTCCTGGGAGGGGCAAACAGATTGTAGTTTGCATGATGATATTTTTGAAAATGACTCTGGGGAAGCAACTTGTACTTTGAAATTTATTCCTCCAAAATGTACGCCTCTTTGTCAACCATGCGACGTATATTTTTATCGGCAAGTAAAAAATTTTATAAGACGAATGCAAAATGCACCTGCTTTACTGAAAGATCAGCGAGAAATAGCACCGCGCGAAGATGCTATAAAAATACATTCAATAGTTCACCACCAATTGAGCGCTCCCATCTTTTTTCCTATGTTAAAATATTCTTGGTTTGCTGCGAAATTAATAGAGGAAAGATCAATTTTTTCTAATGTAAATAATGTCTGCTTTCCTTCAACACTTTTGAAAAAGCATTGTGCGTGTCGGGATGCATCTTTTGTAAAGTGCGCATGGTGTGAGAAAAGCCTTTGTTTCACGTGCTTTTATGACAAGTTTCATCCGAATAATTGTAAACGATCTGCAGAAAGTGTTGATAAGAATGATAATGAGGATGAATAATAAAATAAATAAAAGTTTTGGCACAATATTCTTCGCATTTTTCTTTGCAATTGTGTATTGTCGTAAACCGACCAATTTCTTAATATATTAAAGAATAAAACAATAAAGTGACACAGAAAAGTGTAAGAAAGAGCTGAGTAAAGCAAAGCATTAAAATTAGAAAAGAGATCAAGGAAAGATAATTAAGAAAGAGCAAAGTAATAAAAGGATATTAATAAAATAAAAGTAAGATACGTGACTAAAGAGAAGGAAGTCACGGTCAAGTTCTCGGAAGCTGAGTAAGCAGCTGACGAGACAGACTGACAAGCGGAGCACGAGACATGCTCCGGTCAGGGACACCACACTCCTCCTCAATCAACGACCTAATTAATTAAGAGATATAATAAGCGCGAGATGCACCTCGCGAGAGAGAAAGAGACGACTCGCGAGATACGACTCACAGACTACTCGCTCGCTCAATATTATCGAAGTACCGTACGTATCGCGCCCGACTATTATAATCGCGAATAAGTGAAAGTGTATTAAATCTTGCAAAATATACTAAATTATATCTAACGTCCGGGAATGTCTTATTTCGAGCGTGGATCCTAATCCTTTGGGCGTACAAATCCCAAAAGACCTCTTCCTTAGCTCAAGTACTCTTCTGGTAGAGTACTACACTATATAAAAACCTTTTTAAATTCGGTGACCCCAACGTCGCGCCCTCCCTTTGTTAGTTACATGTCTGTAAGTCAAATTAGTCGAAAATACTTGAGCAACATCAGGGAAATTGAGGAATAACGCTTCTCGCCACACAGAACTATGATCGCTATGTACAAAAGTTTTCTTCGTTCGGAACGTCTTAGTTACGTGTCAGTAAGTGAGATATGTTGAAAATTCTTGTATAACATCAAGGAAAATGAGGAACAACGTTTTTCGTCACATAGAGTTAAGATCGTTATGTACGCAAGTTTCCTTCGTTCGGAACGTCTTAATTACGTGTCAGTAAGTGAGATTTGTTGAAAATTTTTGTACAACATCAAGGAAATTGAGAAATAACAATTCTTGGGACACAGAGCTAAGATCGTTATGTATGCAAGTTTCCTTCGTTCGGAACGTCTTAGTTACTTGTACGTAAGAGAAATTAGTCAAAAATTTTTGCACAACATCAAGGAAATTGATGAATCACGTTTCTCGACACATAATATTAAGACCGCTATGTACGCAAGCTTCTTTCGTTTGGAACGTCATAGTTACGTGTCTGTAAGATAAATTTGCCGAAACTTGACGTTCTCCTTGTACGGCTCGAGATCGAACAGACGTCTTAACTCCGCATGGAGGCCATCGGAGTTGTCTTCCCAGACGTCCTCGCCGATCTCACGCTCGTGACGTTTCACCATTCTAATAAATCGCTGGTGCTCAAAGTTTAGAAAACCGGGAATCTGTATGTCGCTCTTAGTATCGTACTATAAAATAAAATTATAATATATTATAATATACTATAAATAATTATTACAACGTAAAATATGCGAAAATATTGCTTACTCTCTAGTATACTACAAGATTCAATAGGGTTCTCAGCAGCCCCATCGCCAAATCCTCCGCCCACCACGACCCGTTTCAGCGGCCCTGGCACAACACCGTTTCTATTAATGATGGTATTTTCGAACACTTCGTGTAATAAACGAACTTTGAACACGCTTTTGTCACTCACTGCTCGAAACGTTATGACAGCCACGACAGGGCAAACATTGTCTCGATGAAACATTTTAGAGTAGGGCATGTATCACTTACAAAGAACGCTTACCTTCTGCACATGATAAGAAGACAAAACTAAACATGTTCCCGCGAACAATTATTTAAAGTTTTTTAACTATGAATAATATATTTTTATAATATGTAAACCACTATCGAATGGCTATTGAAAAGCTATTGAAGGGCTATCGTACAGCTTTGAACAGCTATCAAACGGTTATTGAACAGCTATCGAACGGCTATCGAACAGCTTTGAACGGCTATGGAACAGCTTTGAACAGCTATCGAATGACTATTGAACGGCTAAAAACGACTATTGAACTACAAAATAATTATTTTAAAAATTTTATGTTTATAGACATGTAACATCTGTAGCCCGATAAGGTGACTGATGCCGCTATCTAACGTCACGTACTGAAATTTAATCACATACTGAATCGCATACTGAAATAAGAAAGAGGAAAAGGGGAAAATAAAAGAAAATAAAAATACATTTTAACAATAGCTTATTCTAAATAATGTTTAGATGAATCTTTATGATGATTCGTCCACCAATTGAATATTTTAAATACATTTTGTAAAGCGCAATTTTTCAAATGTTTTTCAGCGCATAGTATTAGTAACATCTAGCTTATTTAACGAAATAATATCTTCATAGTCCGCATTCAAGATCTAGATAATAACGTCGTTTCTCGCATCATCGTTAAGTATATCAGCCAGCCATTTTCGTTTTTCGTGTCCTTTAAGGTACACGACAGAAGATGCTCCATCTTCCTCTTCCATCACACCCATCACAGCTCTCGTAATCAACTAGCGAAGCTGTATGGAACGTTTCCATCTTCCCATTAAAGTCCATAGTGATGTCAGCCATGAAGCTTGACATCTCTCAGATTTTGTAAGTGCACGCCATCGTATGGGATTTGCAAAAAAAAGAACAAATCCATTTTTCATCGCTACTTCTTTCACGACAATTCCGCCCTTTTCGCCCGATAATAAATTCTTGCAGATCCATAAACGTTGGCGCGATCATGCTGACAATATTACTGCACGATTGCAAGAATGATGTACGACTTCTATCGACCGTCAAAATTTCAATCTTTATATATTTTGACATTGGAAGGGATATTTGGTAATCTATGTAATTTTACGAACTACGTTAGTCAATGGGCAATATTCGACAAGGCAATCGTGCTAAATGAGACAATAGGCGGTAGTATTTGCCGGTATATCCTCTTTGCACTCAAACTTTAATCTTACGTCCACGGTGGAATTTTTAACAGATTTGTTCTGTAGCGAACAGTCAATAACCGCGAGAGGAACGCAATATAGAAATTTTAAAATGTTTAATAGCACATCATGATCACATCCGTAATAAGATTTGCGAAAACAGGAGTACATATCGAACAGGAGGGAGAATCTATTTTTATCAAAATCTAAATTTAAATCATCGTAGGGATAAAATTCCAAATTTAGATAGAGTTTAATGTTGGTCAATTTACAGTCGTCGAATGTAGTAATATCTTTTGACACAGTATTTTTTCTGTCAGTCTGCAGCGCAAACATCATGTATCGCGGCTTCTCCAGCTGAGAGGCGGCTTTCACGGTCCACGAATGCTTGGTCGTATTAAACAATAGAAGAAATTCGTATAGATCCCAAGGGCGAAAACTCATATTCAAGTATCGCCCGCTTTCCAACGCGCGTAGCAAGGATAGTTTATTGACCTCGCTCAATATTACATGTGGCATACGCCATTGTATTTTGAATAATTCGATATCAGCTTCAGCCGTAGCATTTCCAAATATGCAATGTCGTTGCGCGAATATATTAAAATTAATTCGTGACGAGCGTTAATCACAATTCACTTATAATCTTCACAAAAACCCAATAGTATGTTTAGCGGCACGCAAAAATTGAAGTAAGCTTCAGCAGCATTATGTGACATATTCCACGCAGCATTCCCCAAGATTTTACCCCTCTCGGCTGTTAGAGAGACATAGATTTTAATCGTGGAAGTTATTCCAACGTTTCTGTTGCGGTCAATCTCCACACCGTCGAGTTCATATCGAAGTTCATCAAACATAAACGTGACACAATTGTTGCCCAATATCACTCTTCTCCCTTCAGCTCCTTTACGCACCATCCACTTTCCCTCGACGTATAGAAAACTTTCACATGGTAACATATACAAATCTTGATGTTGTATCGGTATCCGTATCTCGCCGCTATATCCCACCGTTGTGTTGGCATATGGATTGTACGTATGAGTCTCAATCTTGACGATATGATCGTCAAAGATCGGCTCACCTCCGATATTCAAGATGTGAATCATATTGTTTAAGTATTTCATACGACGAATCCCAATGATTTTAAAAACTTGCGATTCAACGCGCTGAGCTTCTTTTTAGCGTAACCAGATATCTGATTATTATCACCCGATACCGCAGTCACTCGCCGTCTAAACCGTCCTCGCCCTTATGACGATCTTAACAATATGTGTTATGGCTGATGAAGAAGTTATTGCTATTGAAGATGAGGATGTCATTCTCGAAGATGACAACTTGATGGATGTTGAGAATTTGTCGGACGATTCATCAGACGAAGACTGCATACTTTCGGAGGATTTCGATTACAATAGTGATTGCAGTAGTGTTATTATGGACATAAATCAACGTACTTTAAACTGAGTTGAAATAAATAGTTTAGGTGCGGCAAAAATGTGCTGTATATACTTTTATTATAAAAGTGAAGACAACGAAAAAATTTGCACATGCTATTTTATGCATATTTTAGACTTATTTTCGAATATTCGTGTTGTGCGACAGCATGAAAGTGCAATTTATGACCTAATCCTGGAATCGTTTTGCGGAGAATGTAGAAAACCGCTGTACCAGATAATGCCCTGCAATATATGCCCAATTTGCACTGTATAAGCTGGACAAAACTTGTGTTGTGAAAAGACTTAAATAGGAAATATGGGGGACTCCGAACATTTTGCGGAATTAGAACAATTTTTATGGGAGGATTTTATACAAGTGAACTCGGTGTGTGCATGCGAGTTATGGGAAAAAACATGCCCTAAATGTCTCGAGTGGTTGGAAGAACAGTTATTGTGTGAATCGCCACCCGGAGGCGACGATTTGTGCTACATCGCCCAAACAGGCATACGCTACTACTGTATCCACTGCCTAGCGACGTTGCCCCGAGACGGGCGATGGAAAAATCCAGCAGCGCCTGCGGGATCTTATGCGCAGGATGGACAGTTTGGCCGCGCCTGCGAGCCCACCTTCCTGCCTCAGGGCCGCCTAGGCCGCCGGTCCACACACTCGTAGCCGACTCAGCGACCCCTTTGCTTACCAACGCGCCCACGGGGAACCACGGGGAGGCCTGTCCATTGTATCCCGACCCGGATACACGCCCTGACCCTGTTTGGGCAGAGATTTGGGAGGAAATGTGATAAGGTTTGGATGGGAGAGGGGGGAAATGACTCGAGAGCCATTGGATAACAGGTTTTTGGAGACCTACCTATTTAACCTCTAACTTAAAATTACGCGACGCGAAGATCATTCGAATGTGCGGCTTGTCCGAGAAGATTTCGGGACCGCACCTTCTTGGCGGAGGACTCCGACTTCCCCAGCTGAACAATCTATCCTAAACAATAACTACGACTGCGATTCGAATCCCTTCAGCCAGAGGGACTCGCAACAAAAATCAGCGAATGCCGCGTAGACCTCTGAGCTCGACACGAAGAAAGGTGCTGCCTCCGGCCATCGCCATTCGCTTTGTGGAACCAAATCACGCAGAGCCTCCCTCTGCGCGTCAAAGAGTGGACAGTCCAATAAGAAGTGTTGAACCGTATCTATTCCACTCCCGCATACGCACACATCACTATCGACGAGACCAAACGACTCGAGTCGCTCCCGGAAGTCTCCGTGTCCAGTGAGGGCCTGTGTGCTCCAATGATTGGTTTCCAATGACCGTGTAGCCAGTCTTTGGCGAATGTCCTTGAAGAAGGCAAACGTGGTACGACCTTTCATGGATGAAGACCATTTTGTCTGCCACATATTTATCGCCTCTTCCCGGATACGCTCGAACGATTCCTTTTTCTCTATTTCCGCGGGTATTATTACGTTTCCTATTTCCGCGATCAACCCCTTACGCGCATTATATCTCGCGACGTACTCTTTTAATAAAATGTCAACGGGTGTCATCCCGGCCACGACACAAAGCGATTCCCAGGACGCTGTACGGTAAGCGCCGGTTATCGAGATTAACGCTCTACGCTGCGCGGCTCTAAGGATTCTAATATCACTCTCCGTACATAAATCGACCCATCCCGCGGCGGCGTACGTTACGCACGGCTGGAAGACCCCACGATATATTGTGGAGAGTGTTTTATATCTAAGACCCCACGCGGCTCTAGCTAACCTACCTAATTTCCCGAATAGCAACCCGGTTTTGCTACTTAATTTTTGGCAGTGCGACTTTACTTTCATACACCTATCTAGATGCACTCCTAAGTATCTAACCGTTTCCCTAAATCGTATTTTCGCGTTGTTGATTTTTATCGTTGGCGGCCTATTTACGAGATCGACGATTCTTCTATTATTTTTCCGCTTCCTATCCGGGCGGTCTCCTCCCCGTCTACCTATCAGGTTTCTTACGATCGCGTTGCTCTTTAAGACGATTGCTTCGGTCTTTCGTTCCGATACCTGTAGCTTCGCGAATTTACACCAATCTGTTATAAGGCTCACCGCGCGTTGACCCTCTACTTCGATATCTTTCCGCGAATTACCGTTAACGATCACTACCAAGTCATCCGCATAAGCCGCAAATAGGATGTTCGAGCCTTCCAGGAGCTTTAGAAGGTCATCGAACATAAGGTTCCAGCAGGCCGGACCAAGAACAGAGCCCTGCGGGCACCCCCTTGTGGCCCGCTTTGAAACCTCCGAAGAACCAAAAGAGAGTTTAACCCTACGGTTGTCGAAGTAACTTTGCAGTACTCCGAAAACATTCCGAGGGCAATCTCTAGATTTTAACGCGTCTAACACAAGAGGCCACCAGACATTGTCAAAAGCCCCAGAGATGTCGAAAAGCAGCGCGACGGCATATCTCTTTTCAGAGGCAGAGACCATACGACGCAACTCCACAACCGCGTCCTCCGTCGACCTTCCAGCCATAAAGCCGAACTGCCGATCGGAGACCCTACCCGGAGCCAATGACGTGTCCGTAAGGCGAAGCTTAATTAGCTTCTCAAAGAGTTTCCCTACCACGGAGAGGAGACAGATGGGCCTGTAAGATTTTGGGTCCTTCTCATCCTTGTCCTCGCCCTTCAGTAGGACTCGAAGTGAGCCCACCTTCCAGGCTGAGGGAAAGACGCCCCACTGAAGGCACCCATTAAACAATTTCGTGATCTGACCGGGGATCACTTTTATCGCGGCCTTCAGCACTCTAACCTCAATGAGGTCGAGTCCTGGTGCTTTATCATTCCTAAAGGTTTTAGACGCCTTGACCATTTCTACTTCTGTGAAGAGAGAAGCATCGGCCGTATCGGGCGCAACGAGCACATTCTCCCTTAATGCGCTTTGTTGGGGTGTTTCTTCCGCTATTCGGTCATCTGGGACGTGTACGTCCAAAAGGTAGCTGGCTGTTTCTTCTAAACTGATAGTAGACAAAGAACTACTACGCCGGAGTGTACTGAGAACACTCTCTACTCGGAGTTTTTCCGCTTGTTGCTTATAGACGAAGCCCCAAGGTTCCGAGTTGCCGTACGACGTAACAAATTCCTGCCAGCTTGCGAGCTTTACCTTCTTGACCATTCTGCTGTGTTGCCGTAAAGAAGAACGGTATTCCAGCAGCATTTCATGGCACAAAGGTTTGTCCCGCCCCTTTTGGAGGGCACGTTTCGATCTATAAAGCCTCTTCTTTGAGATTGTCAATTCTCTAGTCCACCACGGGTTGGACTTACGGAAACGCCGTTTTCTAGGCATCGAAGCCGTACATGCCTCGCTGAGGACTGTTGCGAGGGTCTCGGCCATATTCTCTACGTCCTCCACCGAATTCAGGTCAAGGACCTCGAGCTTGGACCTTGAAAGATCAGTCAGGCTTTCGGAGAATCGTTCCCAGTCGGCCCGACGAGTGTCGAACCTTGTGTTCGCGGTGTCCCCTCTACCTTTCTCTCTCGGCACCCTCAACCTGATATCTATGGAGTTGTGGTCGCTGCTAGTCCAGTCGGCCCTCACTTTCCATTCGCCGATGAACTGGCTCACGGAGGGCGACGCTAAGGTTACGTCGATGAATGACGAACCTCTTGTCGTCCAATAAGTGGGCCCCTGTCCAGCGTCATTGACCACTTCTATGCCGTGTGCTCTGATAAGGTCTTCGAATTTTGCACCTTTTTCGTCTGTCTCTTGGGAACCCCAGAGTGACGATCGAGCATTGGCATCTACCGCAACTATAAGCCTCTTCCCCCTCAGCGAACGAAGCACCGTCTCGAGGTGTCTGAGGTGCTTCTCAATCTCGTCACTGTGCTGGAAGTAGCACGATGCAACGTAAAAGGAGAAGCCGGGAGCCAGCACTTCCGCACAGACGCAATGGGTTGTGCTGAGCTGCGAGATAAACATCGTTTGGAATTGAGGGTTACAAACCGCTACCGCCGCCCACGGACGTTGCGAGCGCACGGCAGCCACCCTTATCCCTTTCCCTAATCCAACAAAGGTGTGACCCGTGTTTTGCTTCTTGACGTGTGGTTCCTGCAATAACAGGACGTCAAGTCGCTTTTCTACCACGAGCTGACGCACCTCGCCCGTAACTACAGCTGAACGCCTCATGTTTAGCTGTAGTATTCTCACTCCCGTGGACGCAAGTGAGAAAGAAGGATCGATTTCTGCCGGAGCTTGTTGCAGCGGCCACGAGGAAGAACTCGCTTCACCTACGATGTGGGGTTGAAATTGGGGAACATTCTCGAGTCTAATCTTATTATCTATCGCGATTTTATTCGCGGACCTATTTATGGAGCTATTCGCGGAAATAATCGCGGAACTAATCGCGGGCCTAATCGCGGAGACTATACCTGTATTATATTCCCTATTCCTAACTTCTTCATCCCGGTCGATGACTGCCGGTGAAGACCTTATAGAGCTAATCTCGCATCGCGTTAAAACGATTCGGACGGCGCGAAGGCCGCAACCTTGGGACTGTGCACAAAGTCGTGTTACGTCGCGGAATCGCTCGGGCACAGCTTGGCGAGGCGCTCTCGAGGAAGCGGAGGCCGTCTCCAAGCGCGCGCACGAGCGTACTCGCGACTCGACGACAGGCACGTCCCTTGCCTCCCTAATAGCAGCCGCACCTGGCGGGAAGCGATCTGCCAGGCGGGCACTCCTCCTCACCAAAAGTTTTAGAGAATTGTTCAACATCATTTTTCGTCCCACGAGTACGGTGGAAAAGAAGTCGAGCAGCGCAGAGCCACCATTACGCCGCCAAGCCTAAATACAACGGGGGGACAGCAGGTACCCCGAGGTGGTGGACCGCTAGCGACCGCGATTTTTTCGTCTTCGCGGCCATTCAGACCATCGGCACGATCCTTGACCTTAGCCTTAAGACGGGCGCCATTAGGAGGAAACGCCTACCTATCTATCTATTTCTAATGCGTCGATTTCCCTACCACAACGGACGAGTTGGAAACAAACGACCGGGCGATAATAATGAAAAACGACAAAGGATGGAAGCCTCAAAAGAGAAAAGTATTAGTAACCCCCGGTTCCGTCGCCGCTGGGTCTGAGACCTCAGAAGCGCAGGGCCCGGTAGGTGAGTACAACAGCCCCTGTCTCTCTCCACTGTACCGAGGCACAGCAGAGACAAACGGATGGGGATGGGCTGCCGGGAGATTGGATGTAGAGGGGATAGGAAAGCCGGGTACGGGAACGTGACCCTAGACACTGCAGGCTCCCCACATCTTAAAAGTGCGTTGCCCGCATGGCCACAGACACGTTCCACCAACGCATCTAGGTGCGCTCGCTACATAAGAGCCATTTGGTCAATCTGACACCGACTCGTAGCTATGCTGTGTTAAAGGATTGGTAAAAGCGACAGAGTAGACAGATCAATAAAAGTGTTAGTAACGAAGTTGTTAGGGAGGGTTGTTAATTAAAGTGGAGTAAGGAAAGAAAGAATAGGGGGAGAAAGAGGAGATAGAAAAACAGAACGTGTGTGTGTGTGTGTTGCTACGTAAGAGCCATTTGGTCAGCAATGCTGACACCGACTCGTAGCGATATATGCTGTTTAAGGAAATAGAGAAAAGGAATAAAGAAGGAAGAAAAGAGAAAGAAAAGGGAGAGAGAGGGAATGTAAGTGTGTGAGAGAGTGTATGTGTGTGTGTGTTGCTACATTAGAGCCATTCGGCCAGCAATGCTGGCACCGAACCGACTCGTAGCGTTGCATGCTGTTTTATGCAAGTAAATGAGAAAAGAGTATAGAGATAGAAAAGCGATAGCAAAAGCGATAGTACGAAAAGGAGTGAAAAAGGGGTTGAGGTGAGAGCTTTTAGCTCAGGAGGGAAAGAGAGTAGAGTGACGAAAAAGAGAAAGAGGAGTGATGAGTGTTAGTAGTGTTAGTAAGTATTGTTAAAGAGGGGTGATAAAGAGAGAGAGAGAGAGAGGGATGGCTTTCCTAAAGGTATGGGGAGACCTGAAAAGAAAGGAAAAGATTAGTAACCACCGGTTCCGTCGCCGCTGGGCCAAAGACCTCAGAAGCGCAGGGCCCGGTGGGCGAGTATTGACAACCCCTGTTCCTCTCTACTGCACCGAAGAACAATAGAGACGAACGGATGGAGATGGGCTGCCGGGAAGTGCGGAAGGTGTGTGAGAGAGAAGACAGGAAGGACGCTGTCACTTGAAAGCCATTCGATTAGCATCAGATATCAACCACGACAATCCCGGACCCCGAGATCGGCTCAGAACATCAACCGCGCGGGCCGGGATCCGGTGGATCAATCCGGATCACCAGCACCGGCGCAAGGATCAGTAGAGAGCGTCACGCGGACGTCCATCAGAAAGTCATAGTATTACTGATGCCGGCTCATGACTGTGCGGAAAAGGGGGAAAAACTTCGCTGTGACATCACTCAGCCGACACCTACCGAATCTTACTTTCCGAAGTAGGTGGCGTTTTCAGGAGTACCACGAGAAGGTGGATGCACAACTTGAACGCGAGAGGCTAGAGGTCCTAACAAGAGGACTGATATCGATACGCGATTTCGCATCGCATAGCGATTCGCATCACGTTCCAACCCCGACTCTCAGACCCCGAGATCGACTCAGAACATCACCCGCGCGGGCCGAGATCCAACGGACCAGTGAATCACCAGCACGGGCGCAAGGGTCAGTAAAGAGCGTCACCCGGACGTCCTTAGGAGAGCCACGGTAACTCCCAGTAGATAGGGACAGTGGGAATCTCGTTAATCCATTCATGCGCGTTACTAATTAGATGACGAGGCATTTGGCTACAACCTATTTCGTTCGCCGGAGCACCACGACCTACTTCCAGAGTTTAACCCTTCTGTTGGGCTCAAACTTAATACTTAACCTATATATTGTCTAGTCAGTGTGTAAAGTAAAATAACAATAAAATAAAATAAATAAAATAAATAGAATAAAATAAAAGATAAGTAAATAAATTAAAATAAATTAAATTAAAAGTACTGTCAGCCACTGCTAGGGATCCGCCGTGGAACTTGGAAAAATTAGTACTAGCAAGGTCCTCAGCTCAGAGGAACACGGATTTGACCATGTGTTGCGCACATTTTACCAGGGAAGCCGCGAGGAGGCATCCGTCCAGCGGCCGCCGCATCGGCTCGCTTCCCCGCCGCCGTGGCGTGTTGGATTGCAGGTGCCAAATGACTCGCATCATTTGGTGTAAATGGCCAAACGGGCTTTCCAATTTATCCCAGCCGGCAGCTGCTGTTCGTCATACAGTGTTTGTCTGAAAAAAAATAAAAGAATATGTTAAATAAATAGAAATAAAATTAAACTACATACATAAATATAATAAATGAAGTAGTCGGTAATAGATAAAAGGAAATTAGGCCGTCCAATTATAGTCGATAAATGCGTTAGCTATCTCTAATGAAGATCTGACCGCTATAAGTGAAATAGTCTTCATCTCGCTTTGACTATACCCCAGCTTCTTCAGATGTTCCTGAAGCAGTGGTATCAACGCAGAGTACTCTATTGGGAGCCCTTCGGCAGACTGGTATCCTATTCGTTCTTTAATTTGTTTGGCTGTCTCATTGTATTTGTCCGTTTTCTCTTTGAACGCGTCTTTAAGACTGTTCCTGTCTTCGTATCGGACAGTCACATCAATAACGTATAGCCTTTCCTGGTCCTTTACAACCAGATCAGGCTTCTTCAACTCGTTGGATACCCCGTACCACCGGTTCCGTGAAGACTGTGTACGTTTTGGCCAGTTTGTCCGCGAGAAGGTTTTTAATCTCATCGTGTCGCCTAATCCTCTGAGGCTTTGTATGCGTGTAGCTACCAATTACATGTCCTAAAGTCTCTGGCTGTGAAGCACATCTTCTGCACAGGACATTATCGATTATCGATAATACCGACAATTTTGGTTCTGCCGTTACTAATATTTATCCATGATTTAGCGTGTTATTAAAAGCAATTTCGCATTGTGTTCAATATGTTGAAATTAGACAACATTGTGTATTTCTACTGCTCTATCGCCTCGCACGCGTATCTAAGCGTATAGATAACAGTATAATATAGACATGTCTGCCTTTATCACATATTTGAACACAATTTCACATTGTTCATACGGGCTATGTGTCTTCCCATATATCTTCCAAGAGGAATAACATTTGGCTGTATATATATATATATATGTGTATATGTATAATATGTACATAGGCGTATACAGATGTATTTGTATATACATATATTATGATATTATTATATATACATATAATATGATATATATATTAAGATATATATATATATATATATATATATATATATATATATATATATATATATCATACATATAGTATGATATATTTATTATGATATACAGGTGATTCAAAACAACCTTCTGTCCTTGCAATGTCATATACTTGACATTAATCTAAGACGATTTTTCCTTTGCCAAAATTTTTTCCGAGGCTTAGTTTTTAAATTATAAGCCAAAATAGTTAACGAATTACGGGCCGCGTACGCGAGGCAAGCAGGAGCGGCGCAACTCCACCGTCCCATGCTGGTGATTACGTGAGGGCGCTCGCTACGATCAACTATTTGCTACATGCGAAGAGGTATATGTGCGAGAGAGAACGTATACGCGTATACACACACATAAACATTCTCTCTCTCTCTCTCTCACTCACTCACTCACTCACTCACTCACTCACTGACTCTTACCTTGTATGTAGAGATTCATTGCCCTCGTACGACTCAATAAATAATATTTCCGTATGATACAACGAGTAACTAGCAAACTGTTTTCACTCACAAATTGTACCATTGTATCAAACTTTACGAATTAATTCACGCATCGATAAACTAAATTTATTGAAAAAAACGATGTTATTATACGTCATTATATTTTCATCTTTTTTTGTTTCAAGTTTTCGAAACTATCGAATTTACAATGTCGGAGGCTTTAGCCGATCACAGGACACATGATAGCGTCTGCGTCGATCATGCGTTATGTGATACATACAGTCGTTCGGCCAGTAGGCAGCCGGCAACGCTAGTACTGACATAACTTGCTTGTCGTCGCGCAGTCTCCGCGTCGAACAACGCGTTTCTTTCTTCGAGTTATTTTGATAATTAATCGGTAGTAATCGGTAGATTGTGATTAGCCGTAGATTGTTATAATCGTTAATAAATTCAATTTAACGATAAAGTGTGTGGATTAATTCGTAAAAGTTCGATAAGTGATACAATTTGTGAGTGAAAAAAGTTTGCTAGTTACTCGTTGTGTTACACTTAGGAAGTATTACTTATTGAGTCGTATGAGGGCAACGAATTATTACATAAAAGGTAAGAATCAGTGAGAGAGAGAGAGAGAGAGAGAGAGAGAGAGAATGTGTATGTGTGTGTATACGCGTATACGTTCTCTCTCACACATACACCCCATCGCATGTAGCAAACAGTTGATCTCAGCGAGCGCCTCACGTAATCACCAGCATCGGACGGTGAGTTGCGCCGCTCCTGCCTGCCTCGTGTACGCGGCCTGTAATCCGTTAACTATTTTGTCTTATAATTTAAAAACTAAGCCTCGGAAAAAATTTTGGCAAAGGAAAAATCTTCTTAGAATAGTGTCAAGTATATGACATTGCAAGGACAGAAGGTTGTTTTGAATCACCCTGTATATATATATATATATATATGTATGTATAAACATATAATGCGCTGCAATGTTATTTTATTTTCATAATGTTATAATGTTCAATAAAGATACAAATTATAATCAAACAAGAAACGTGTTTTAATTTTACAATGATCATATATAACATGTATATTTCTATATATATAACGTTTGTATTTTTATTTTATTTATTAGTGTTTTGTTGTGAGCAAACCTTTAATCCCATGTTGTGTATATATTCATATATGTGTGTGTGTGTGTGTGTGTGTGTGTGTGTGTGTGTGTGTGTGTGTCACAGTAAATGTGTACTAATTTGATAAAAGTAAATGTATTCACAAGCAACGGAATTTAAACTTTTACCAGTAGAAGCATACATTTTCTACTATAATGTATTGTAGCAAATGTATACATTGTCTAGTAAATGAATACATTTATCAGAAATAGACATTTTTATATTTAGGTGATACTTTTACTGAAATCTTATCGTAAATGCATACATTGGCTAGTAAGTACATACACTTACTAAATTTACGCTTTTACTATATTATATATATATATATATATATATATATATATATATATATATATATAGTACGATGTAGCTTTTTGTAGAGTTTTGTTTTGATTGCTTGTGATGGACAATAAATGTCATTGTACAAACATGCTTTGAGAATAAAAGATTAATTTCCCAAAAATATAAATAGATGATTGTTGATATTTTCATAACATTTCACAGGATTCTAATAGCGGAGAGAATTATAGTAAACTCTCGCTTAAAAGTATCTCGTGCTTTGTTAATCAATTCTTTTCTAGTGCTTCATGACAGATCTGCTGTGCAAATTACTATAGATGCGTAGGATATGTGGCTCTCAGTTCTATTATATCTGAAATAGTCATTTAAAAATATTAATAAATAGCATAATATATTAGAATTTCATATACAGAATAACTTTAGTAGAAATATCAAATCTCACGAGTATATTATATTATTATATTATATTATAGTATACGTACGTACAGTTTATTAAATAGCAGATTACCCTAAGGCTACGGAAACAGCAACTTGTATTGTAAATGACTTCTTTCACAACACTGATGGAGATATCGATATTTTCATAACATTTCACAAGATTCTAATAGCGGAGAAAATTTTAATAAACTGTCGCTTAAAAGAATCTCGTATTTTGTTAATAAATTCTTTTTTAGTGCTCGATGACTGATTTGCTGTGCAAATTACTATGGATGTATAGCATACATGGCTCTCAGTTCTCTTATATCTGAAATAGGCGTAAAAAATGTTAATAAATAGCATAATATATTAGAATTTCATACACAGAATTCTTTCACGGAACTGATGGAGATATTGCACAAAATACCATGATATGCTATCTATAACAAAGATATGATTCATCACTGAAAATAAGAAAGATCCATTACTTCTTGGACTATTGCTAGGAATATCATTAAACTGCATTCTTGTCTTATTTCAAAGCATTTGAATACACAATACTTACTGAAATTGTGATGTATCTAATTGAAGCTCAAAGAAGAATTTATCTCAGATGAAAATTACAATTAATTTAACTTTATATTTAACTGATATGTTTTCTTACTTCCTGATTACATTACGTTGTGTCTGTTACGTGTGCAATGATACCGACCGGAAAAAAAGATTTGGAGAATTTACAGTCAAGTTTGACTCTTTAAAAATAAAAAATTAATTATTACGCTGTGCCATTACGAGAGGTTAGGAAATCTGTCATAATAACTATGTCCAAGGCAAAGATACAAAATGGTATAATAAAATTATTAATTATTATTTGGACAACACGTACCATATAAAAAGTAGAAATATGTTTATAATTATAAGCTTTTTCATCTTCTTTTTCTAATTATAAGCGATTACAACAAATCTGACAGCAAGAAATCACAGTTGTAACAGCCTTTTCTTCTTTTTCTTCGTGTGGGGGTTGGTACCGACGAGTACTCGTCACACGGCCATCAACTGGTTTGTTGGTATCAATGCAGATCTTAAAAGATCATTTGTAAATGAGAGAGGGTGAAACTCCTGCTCGTTGATTGGTTGGTAAGAAGTGGTAAAAAAGAGAAAACCCAAAGGAAGGAGCGAGGCAGTTCGAGGAGTCAAACTTGAATCTTACAAGATTTGAGAAAGAAGTAGATGGCAAGGACCATTCCGGAGGAAGGCTCCGCCAATTCTGCAGTATCCGTTGGAGGGAAAATGTCCAATTGGTTGAGCGCTCTTATCAAAGAGTGTCTGTTAGTATTTAAAAGGGGACCAAAGAATGTGGTTTATATCCTGAGTAAGAGCTCCGCAATGACAGCTAGATTGAGATACCAGGTTGCAACGGAATAAACTGCTATTGAGTGCATAATGTCCGCTTTTTATCCTACAGCAGGTGGTGATGCTTTCACGATTGAAATTCTCCATCTCGTAGAACCAAGATCTCGGGCGGAATTCATCAAAGGATCGAAAGTAATTAATTCCCTTATATCTTGCCTGTTTTTTAAGAATGTTGGTCATGTCATCAATGAGGTTCTTCCTTACCACCGAGAAAAAGTCGGAAAATGGAAGCAGACCGGTATACCATGTGCCCTTGGTGGTTGCATTTTTGGCCAGAAGGTCAGCCGTCTCGTTTCCCAAAATTCCAGAATGCGATGGTATCCAGGCTATAATAACTTGAAAGCCCGCAGAATATGCAACGTGTATTTTGCTTCTTATAGCGTGTATAATGTGGCTGTAGGAATGTCCGAAATTGAACGAGGACAGAGCTTATGTCACATTGAGAGAGTCAGTAAAGATAACAGATCTCGGGATAGAATTTTCCAGGATATAAGCCAAAGTTTGGAGAATAGCATAAGCTTCCGCCGAGAATATGGAAGCGTAGGAGTAGGTTCTGAAAAGCAATTGGAGGTTTAGGGTAGGCGAATAAATGGCACAGCCTACGTGGTTGTTTTCGTCTACCTTAGAAGCGTCAGTATAGAAAGGAGTATGGTCATGAAGAAGATCGTGATAAATATCGAAAAAAATAAATGTGGGAACAGGGTTATTTTTTATGTTTTCTACGTCCAGTGCGGATGTGATCCTGATGGAAGGGGAAATGACATGAGCCCAATAATCAATGGAATAAACAGAGGGGTAGATGAAGCATGCTATGTATCTTTTATATTTCAAGTAGACACAGTAATCCGCTGGATTTTTTTTGCGCGAGTTTCGAGTGCACCATTGCAATTGATGGAGTTTCTTTACGGTAGGGTGGTCATCCAAACTGAAAATCTTTAAAATATATCTTGACGTGAGGTAGAAAAACCTGTACTTTAATGAACTTTTCTCAGACTCAGCCAACAGGACGTTAATAGGAGTGGTTCTACGTAAGCCCGTGCAGAGCCTTAGGGCTCTAAATTGCATCTTCTCTAACTGGTGCAGAATTGAACGATTGTTGAGAGAGAAAATTGAACATCCGTACTCCATAGAGCTCCTAATTAACGCTCTATAAATGCTGAGTAAGAGCTGAGGGGAAGCTTCCCACCAGGTACCTCTCAACATACTCAGGATGTTGATCAGTTTGGAGCGCCTCCCCACCAGGAACCTCGAGTGTTTCCTTCCCGAAAGACGACAGTCAAGATGTATGCCCAAGAATCTGCACGAGCAAGTCGATGGAATGTGATTATTTAAGATTTTTATAGAGAAAGAGAGTGGATCCACACGTTTTTTCGTAAAAACAACGAGTGAAGACTTGGTGGGAGAAACTGTCAAGCCTTTAGTTGTGAGATAACCGCATGCGCGTTTGGCGGCTGTTTCAATTTTAGAGATGGAATCGTGTATTTGTGGGGAGGTATGAAAAAAAGCTATGTCATCCGCGAATTGAATAAGTTCGCAGCCCCTGCCCATACTAGATCTGAGTTTGGAGATATAGATATTGAATAGTGTCGGACTAAGAATGAATCCCTGAGGGACTCCTTTGTAGGAGTAAAACTCGTCGGTAAGCTCTCCATTGATGCAGAACTGCACATTTCTGAAGCTGATAAGGTTGTAGATGAATTGACGTAAGATTGGAGGCAAGCCGATCTCATCAAGATCATTCATTAGAATGCTCGAGATAACATCGTCGAATGCATTAGATAAATCCAAGAACAAACAGGTTATGGAATTTCCTTTGGAGAAGCCACTATGAATTTCAGTGATCAGAGAGGAGAGATTATCCTGGCAAGATCTGAACTTCCTGAATCCGAATTGGGAGTTCGGAAGTTTGAGGTTATGATCCAACCACCAATCCAGTCTCAGCAGTATTAGTTTCTCAAGCAATTTTAAGTAGCAAGAGGTGAGGGAAATGGGTCTATACTTTCCCGGAGTAGATTTGGGAATAAAGAAAACAAAAGAGTGCTTCCAAGCATCAGGGAAGAGGCCCGTAAAAAATATTTGATTAAAAGTTGCAAGTAAGAGTAAGTGATATTCGTGAGGAAGACGAAAGATAATACGGTAATCGATTTGGTCGAAGCCAGGTGAAGATCTTTTTTTAAGAGAGTGAATAATATACAGAAGTTCCTTCTCTTTAAATGGAGAGTCAAAATATTTACACGCATAATCATTAGAACTAGTGTCCGAGAGGACACTCTGTTTGTGAAGGCAGGAGGAAGGACATAGAGAGTTGATTTGATTCAGCATGTCTGCAGGTATACTAAAATTAGATTGAGAAATAGGTAAAACTGGATTGAGAAATCTGTTCTTAAATCTCTTGATGACCTTCCAGATTTGTGATATGGGTGTGAAGGACCCCAGAGATTCGCAGTATTCCCTCCAACCATTGCATTTGGCAGAGCGTAAAACTTGTCTAGAAACAGCCTTCTGCCTTTTAAGGAGAATGAGATTATCAAGACAGACATGATTCCTAAATTGTTTAAGGGATTGCTTCCTTTTTGCGACTGCTTCAGAGCACTCCTCGTTCCACCATGAGGCCGGAGGAGATGTAAATTTCTTACGATTACATGTTGGAGGTGGAGTGAGCGAGAGAAGGGTATTTTTAATGACAGTTATAATAGAATCGTATTTGTCTAAAGGTGAGATACTATCCTGATTGAGTTGAGTGAGAAGTTGGGGGTGCTGGTTTAACAAAGAAAGTGTAAATTGTTTCCAATTGATACGTG
>NW_027223431.1:0-41733 GCF_030449975.1 Polyergus mexicanus
AGCAGGCCGGCACGTCCGATCTATCTCCAATTGCATGCCCAAAGCTTGAATAAGCTAACTGCAGAATCAGATTCGAAATCCGTGTGGATATTGTGCGCCTGAACTTCGAATTACACACATCCCGTGGGTGTCTATGGGGAGAATAGTTTTATACGAGTTAGATAGGGCTGATTCACAAATGCCAAAAATCGACTAGGCAGCCAACGTGAAGAATGTTGATCAATCCTGTTTATTGCAACTAAAATTTAGCTAAAAATTTGTTGAAAACTTCTTATATGTATATATATCACACTAGTATGACATACACACGCACAAAATCTTTCAAATACTTCACAACAATTTTGCAATCTTGTAAATTATAATGCTATTAAAAGTAAGAGGTATTATACTAATATAAACAATAGGCTCTGAAAATAATGTAATAAAAAACAATGTAATAAAATAGGCTTCGGGAGCAAATAATAGTGTCCGTATGAATTACAAAAATATAGAACATTATATAATAAATTAAATGACATGGATAACATACATAACAATTAATTGAAAATGACAAACAATAATTTCTAAAACGTGAAAATAAAATTGAAAACAGCATCAGAAGCGCAAATGTTTCAATCCTCAACTGGACTCTCTTCAAGTACAATTAATAATATTAAGAAGATGTCGGACTGCTCTGTCTTATCTACTAAAACGATTATTTTTTGCGGGAATCTTTTTTTTGGTTGAATAAAATAATAAATCCTTTTCCACGATTTAAGTAAACATCGAAACAAAGGTGAGACTTCACGAGTTTATATTAAAAACAGAAAAAAATTAAAAAATTATAGTTTTTTTATCGGCTTCTGGCGTCGGAACAATACTTATGTAATATAAAAGTTTTGTAATATGTACATGCAAAATAAGATACCTCTCTGCTCGGAAATGCATGAAAGAATATAAGTGAACGTTTAGAAATGTGTTTAGAAGCCTAGTAAAAAAGATTACTGTCCGCAAAAATTTCGTGCATATGTGTGTGTGCGAGATCGAGGCTCAAGAGTAAAATAGAACAGTAGATTAGTTGCGTGAGGCAGAGTTACAATCTTATATGACAAGGACAGATATAATCGTACTATCTTTGTTTCTTTTGTGCGTGCGAGAGTAACATACATGTACGCACTAACATTATTACAGTATTAAGCGACGCGGTAGCATCGCGACGCCAAGTATATGTCTTTTCTCTTTCGATCATACGTTCTGTCTCTTTCTAATTGCTCGCTCACTATGCGTAGCTTCATGCTCCTCGCATATTTACTTATGGCTTTTGCACACAGGATGCGGTAAAGCTTGCCGCGCGGCAAGAAGCGACGCGGTGGTCAAACAAATGCTTGCTTTTCTGGAAATAATGAATATATAATTTCCGCCGCGCGGAAAAAGTTGAACTGGATTCAACTTTTCCGCGTGATAATAGGAAACAAGAAGGGCTGTTGTCTGCTCATTGGGTATGTGTATGTATATTTAGGTGTACCGTATAGTCATTGACAATCTTGCAGCTGCTGGAATAGAAACTCTCCAATTTGTTTTTATTTTTTTTATGAAAGGTTCAACTCTCTTAATAATATATAATCAAACATACTGGATATTATCCTCATATAATTGAAAAATGTTTCTTCATCTTGAGTAGTAGAACTAGGAGAGTTCTAACGCAGGTCCTCCGAGGGGAATGCGGGTCGAGGGGAAACCTTGCAGGCGAGGGGGCATGACGTCACGCGGGCGGAGGGGGATTTTGGTGCCGCGGGGGAATGATATCACGCGGGTGAAAGCCGATAAGGAACAATCATTCGTCCAAAGTCCTCCTTTTCCTTTACTTAATAAATATAGCATTTCTATTGATTTGTGATAAATGCTTGTATCTATATTTATCACATTTTTCTATGCTATTTGATAAATATTATTTATCAGTATTAATGTTTGATTATTTAAAAAATATGACAGTATACATATATTATTATATTATATTTATATTATATTACAAACAAATAGTGTCTCGCAAGATTGCACGTGCGGCCGAATCGGCGCGGTGTATTACAAAAGCGGGTTATTATATTTATATTATATTATGAACAAATAGCGTCTCGCAAGATATAATGTTGCTTTCATGTATAGCACAATAATAAAAATCAAATAAGATTTGAATATGTTAAACATAAAAATATATTTGATATATACATGAAATTCATTACTTTTTTAACACTTTCTATACTCTCTTCTATATTTCTTTCCGATTCTCAATCGATCAACATATGTACATATCAATAGATATTAAAACTATCGCGTGATACGAACGCCAAAGCGCCCGAGTCCCTTTGGAAGAGAAAGTGGAATTTTTTGGTAGAAAACTAAAAGATACCGACTAGATAATAAAATTCTTCTAACGAAATACCCATATTATTATTATTATTATTATTATTATTATTATTACTAGATTTTAAAAATGTCGATTATTTCTGTGCTTCCTTCTTTCCTTTTCCTACTCGTGCATGTCTCGCGCTATCCTTCTCCCACACCCATAGAATGCTTTCCTTTTCCTACTCGCGAACGCCTCGCGCTATCCTTCTCCCATCCGGTCGCGCCACAATTACATATCTATCTTATAAGTGGGGAAGGGAAGGGAAGCGAAAGAAATAAACATATTTTTCTTTTCATTTTTTTTTAGCACATTTATTTATGTTAAAATACATCACCTCGTCTCAAGGTTTCAGACAAAATTTCATCCACAGCATAAGCTAATAGTTCGCAATCTATGATAGATGTTTTATCAAAAACATCGCGCAAGATTTTAACAGCGTTATCTTTCTCGGCGCCAAACATATTACCTTGCAAATTAACGACAAATCGATCGAAACTCTCATTTACAGCTTCTAAATTCTCACACAGCTTCAAATATTCATGATTAACACAGTGTTCGAGTTCGAATAAGAAAAATATAGTTGACGGTTTCATGTACAAGCAAGAATCGCGTAACGTAAGTTTTACAACACTCGTATCGTGTATTTTAACAATCTCGATTGTTAAATCGTTAATCCATATTGGTGTATGATCGGGCGTTTGCACAAGTCGTTCAACGTCCGCTCGTTTCAGCATTAGCGATTCCCATGTGTCAATAGATAATACGATTTGATTGCCTCGGTTATCGCCGAGATGTAATTCCACGTAAGATGTGATTCCACGCTGTGATTCAACGCTGATTCCAATATCCAAGTATTTATACGCAGTGCGCGTCAAAGCGAATCTGCGTACCAAAATACGTGGTATACAACGAGGTTTACCGTGTCTGAAAAATACGATTAAATATGAAATAGCATGGAAAAAAAAAAAAAAATATATATATATATATATATGAAAATTTGTGATACTTACAAATCAAGCGGTTTCTTGTACGGCCTAATTTCATCTCGAGGAACGTAATAATTCATGCGTCTGCCACCGTTGCTGTTTCCTTCGGCGGAGTACATTTCTCTAAGTTATGAGAAGTAGAACGGTTGACGCGACACTGATCGTGTAAAAACTAACCGATAATACGCTTATTTTCAAAAATATGATGTGGTGGGAGATTAATGCTCAGAAAATTTAGGAGAAGGGGCAACGATCAATGTTAAAAGAATTCTTAGAAACAACTTCTGAGGAAAGGAGTGGGGAGAATAAGAAATAAAAAACATTAAATACGTTTACACATTTTATTTATAAAAATATTTTTTTTTAACGTTGCAACCACCAGTTAAATATTTTTAATACATTCTGTAATGCACAATTCTTAACATGTTTTCCACATCGTATAGTATTAGTAACATCTAGATTATTTAAAGATTCAATATCTTCGTAATCAGCATCCAAAGTCTCGATGATTAGGTTTTCTCTCGCATAATTCTCAAGTAAATCCACCAGCCATTCTCGTTTCTGGCATCCCTTGACGTACACGAGAGTCGACGTATCGCCATTCTCTTCTGTTCCAAGCACGGCTGATGTAATCAAGCGTTTAGCCATGCTGTACGGTACGTTTCCGTCTTCCCATCGTAATCCATGGTGATTCGCGATCAGCCAGGAAGCACACGATTTGTCGGATTTTGTGAGGAGATTCCATGGTAGGGGGTATGTAAAAATGTAATGCGCCAGAACGGTCCCCTTTCTCAGCACCGCCACCTCCTTTACGACAAATTTCATCCCGATGAAGAATCCTTGTAGGTCCACGAACGTTGGTACGGACATGACGTTTTTTTTTATATCAGCACGTCGAAAAGAAGAAGACTGCGATTGATCCTGATGTATTATAGATTTTATATCGTCTCATTCTCCCCTCCCCCCACACTTAGGTGATTTTGCGCACAACATTGGTCAACGGGTTGTACTGAATCACGCGATCGTGTATGATGAGGCAGTACGCTGTGGTATTCGGCGGCACGTTCTCCTTACACTCGAATTCCAATCTCACATCCACGGTTGCGCTTTTGACCGATTCGTTTTGTCGAGAGCAATCGATGATCACGAATGGACCGTTACGTAAAAATTGCGTGACGGTGAGACTCGGCTCGAGATACTCGTATCCGTAATAATTTTTGCAGAAACGTTGATACGTGTCGTACAAAATCGACCATCTGTTTTTATCGAAATCCAGATTCATATCGTCGTACGGATAACATTCCGAGTTCAGATAGAGTTTCACGTTGGTCAATTTGCAGTCGTCGAATCGACTCGTATCCTCAGACATGACGTTCTTTCGACCTGTCTGCAGAACGAAAACAACGTATCGCGGCTTCTCCAGCTGAGTCGCGGTCTTAATGGGCCACGAATGTTTGGTTGTACGCTGCAATAGCGGAAATTCGTACAGATCCCACGAGCGGAAACCCATACTGAGGTATTGTCCGCTTTCCAAGGCACGCAGCATCGATAACTTGTTAATCTCGTTCAATACGACGTGCGGCATTCGCCATTGTATTTTGAATATGTCGATCACAGGCTCCAGCACCAAATTTCCAATCAGGCAATTGTTATCGTTGCGCGATCGTATTAAGATCAATTCGTGACGAGCGTTAATCACCACGCGCCTGTAATCCTCGCAAAATCCCAATAACATGTAGAGCGGTACGCAAAAATTAAAGTATCCATTCGTGTTAATAGGCGAATCCCAGCCGGCGTTTCTCATAATCACGGTTCTATCGGATGATATCGTTACATAGTTCTTGAGTGTGCTGGTTATTCCCACATTTCTGCTACGATCAATCTCCACACCGTCGAGTTCGTATCGAATCTCATCAAACATGAACGCGACGCAATTATTCCCCAGTACAACATCAAATCCTTCAGCTGGTTTGTTTATCACTAATTTTCCCTCGATGTACAGAAAACTCTCATACGGCAAAGTATACAGATCCTGTTGTTGTATGGGTATTCGTATCTCATCGCTGTGCTCAAACGTCGTATTGGCGTACGGGTTGTACGTGTGAGTCTCGATCTTGACGATACGATCGTCAAAGACCGGCTCACCTCCGATATTAAGGATATCGGTCATGTTTTCTTAGATATTTCGCACCGCGAATCCCAAAGATTGTAAAAATTTAACGTTCGATGCGTTGAGCTTCTTTCTGATCTTTTTAGCGCAACCTAATGATGATGATGATGATGATGATCGGATGATATCATCAATCGGTACCGTAAAGATATTATTATCTTTCGCGTGTTTCGAGTCGTTCAACACGAGCATCTCATGTATCGCACGCTAATTTTGTCGCCGTCGTACGTGCAATCTGATGGTAATCTCTTCTCCTCGAAAATCGAGCAATCGTCCGTCTTGATCCGCGACGCGTATCGTTAGATCCGTAATGCTCCGCGCAATGATCGGCAGGTAAATGATCTGCGCCGGTGTTTCCGATATCTTATATCCTGGCGGAACGCTCGGTGAAAATTCATGTATCGTATGAACGCGTTTGCCGTTGCTGAATGCACCCGCGGTCACGTTACACTCTACGCGGATAATGTTTACGTTGATGATATTAATCGGTATGTCCGATTGATACCACTGTTTCGGCTGCAATATACGCTTCGACGAGAATCCCAGCAGCGATCCAATATTGTTAGGTTTGTTAAAGTTTACTCTGAATGCGCACTTGATCTCGCTATTCATCGTATTGTAATTAGCACGGAGCACTATCGGGTATTCTACAGCCTCGTCTTCGTCACCGTTCGCTCGAACGGTCTCCTCTCGCGATATCACCGTGATATCACCGCGATTGTCGGAGCGAACTACGCGTCGCGGGCGTTTCCGTGAAATTGCACGTTTCAAAAACTCGTGTATTGCGTGTATCTCGTACGATCCCTCGGGAATCGTAATTTCCGTGTCATCTTCATCGAAATAAAATTTATTATTCGAGGAATTCACGTTCGATATCGTATGATAAGTTTCAAAATTAGTTAGACCGAGCTCGTAATCACCGTCGCTCAAATCTACAGCTGGATGGTAGTGTGCCGCGAGGACGCTACTCTTCCCGGTTAGCGTGAAAGTCATAGACATGTCGACAAAACTGTTTAACGAATACTGAGTCTTAACGGCGCATCGTCAGGCTTTAAATTCACACCGATTGTCGTCGACCGTTCGGAGAAACCGCAGACACAATTGTCCGCAGATGCTTTGATCGTAAGTTTGAAAGGACGTGCGATTGTACTCGATCTTCGTAACGTACCGTCCGAAATATCGCACCAATTCATTCGGCGGTCGAAGATTACCAAAACCGTCGAAATATATAGCACGATTTCCCCTCTTTGCGTACGCTACCCAATGAGTACCCGGTCCTTTGGTGATATCCAAATTCACGATGCCGCTCTCGTTTCGATATATACCACCGATCGGTAACGAATCACGCATGAAAACCCCTCTAAAGTACGGTATACGCATACGTTTCGCCAATTGTTCTAATTGTATGTTTGTTGTCACACCCGTGGGCATTTTTAGCGTCTTTTCGACGTTTTTTTTTTTTTCTTCGTTGCCACTCCTTGTCCGCGTTTGTACGGACCGAGATACAGTCCCTGTCCGTATTTATACGGAGCGAGATAAAGTCCGCTGCCTTCCATCGCGCGATCGTGACGTTGCAGCTCCTCCAGCTGACGGCGCGCGGCTTTGCTGTCGTTCACCGCCTTAGCCACGCCGGCTGCTCCACCGATCAAGGATCCGAGCGCGCCCAACATTGGTAGAATCGGCAATACACCGCCTCGTTTCGCTGTCGGAAGTATCCGTTTTTTCGTCGACCTTTTCCGCGTAGTCCTCATCTTCGTCTTCGTCTTCGTATTCGTCTTCGTCTTCATACCCATACCGATTTTTGTCTTGGTTTTCATCGCTGCCCAAACAGCTGTGGCTGCGGCTCTCTCACCGAGAGTCGAATCTTTCGCAACGATGCGTTTTCGCGCTCTCTCGGCGAGTATCTTGTCAGCCGCGTGTCTCTCGGTGAGATCGTTGCTCCGGGAGTACGCTATATCGTGCTCGCAGCACGCCGCGTCCAATGGATTTATACCCCGATTACCTCTCGCCAATCGTTTTTCCAAATGAGTGCCCGGACCGCAAAACTGATAGCCGGGAATATGTAACTCGAAAGGAAGTGCGTTTATCGCACGATTTAAGAAACCACAACCTCTTATAATTTTTGCTGGCATTTGTCACAATTTTTTATTAACGGTGCTGGACCGTCGATGTGCGTTCGCTGCCACGGTTGATTGTAATGTTCGTAACAGTGCCGATATTGTTGAACCTCTGAGTCAGCTTTTATATGTTCGGGAAGCTTGTCCCACATGTAGTGGACGTGATCGCCGCACATTCGCAGCAGAACGACTTTCGGCACAAATTGTAACTGTTCGGCGCTCAAATTGTAAATATCGGAAGGTCTCAACAGCAGCACGAACATTTTTGTTACTGAGCGATTTGCGGTTCCGCGCATCTATAAATAGGCGTTCGATCCAGCATTCCTCAGTCGGCAGTGTGAAAATGAAATTCGTGCGACAACCTTTGGCGATACGCGTGACGAATTGCGACGACAGATTACGATCGATGGGGGACAACGCGGAGATGCGCAAGCATGGTACGATGCTACCGACTACTATACGCGCGATCGTTTGTGGCCCCTCGAATTGCGGTAAAACCAACGTTCTAATAAGCCTGCTGGAAAGTCCGCACGGTGTACGTTTCGAAAACGTGTACGTGTACTCAAAATCGTTGCAACAACCGAAATATCGATATCTGGAAAATTTGTTGACATCGATCGATGAAATCGGCTACTTCACATTCTCCAACAACAGTGACGTCATTCCGCCGAGCGAGGCGCGTCCAAACTCGATCTTCGTGTTCGATGACGTGGCATGCGATAAGCAAAATGCGGTGAGAGAGTACTTTTCAATGGGTCGACACTCGAGCGTCGACTGCTTTTATCTCTGCCAGACGTACGCGAGAATACCTAAACATCTGATACGCGACAACGCGAACCTGCTGATCTTGTTCAAACAGGATGGTACCAACCTGAAACACGTGTACAACGATCACGTGAATACCGATATGCCGTACGATGAATTTTGCGCGTTGTGTTGCGATTGTTGGCAGCGCAAGTACGGATTCGTAGTAATAGACAAGGACAGTTCGCTCAACGATGGTCGATACAGAAAAGGATTTAACGTGTTCGCGATACCGCAAAACGATTAGTCGTTGTCGATACTTCGTCGGGGTGAAACGTGAAAGAGAGATTGACATTTTTGTTTTTCCGCGATGGCTGCGATCGATAAGAACGAGGATATTCGCGAGCGCGAGAAGATTGCGAGGGCAATTGTGAAAACTAGCGAATCGATTCGCAAGAAACATCGCGCTTTGAAGACCGGTAAGATCGAGGAGGATATCGTGTTGGATAGACGCTTTAGACCTCTCATCGAGCCGTTACAAAAGATCGTCGACAACTCTAGCTCGATCGCGGTGAAGAACGAGCCTGCGAGTAACACCAACGCGGGGATCGAAGCGTTGTCCATCCCGAAGCGCGAGAAGGATGATGATGATGATGATGATGATGATGTGCCACCGCAAAAGAGAAAACGATCAAACGTCAAGTCGGATCGCTCACCGACACCGCATAAATCGAAACGATCGGACGCTCCACTGGATGTACCGCTGATAACCTCTACACCGTCCGCGTCAATGAGAACTATACAACCTACGATGCCCGAATTATTCACGAGCCAGGATGTTTTTGAAACCACGGACGACTCGCTCATGACATCCGTTCGAAATCAGTTGCAAACACCGGAAGGTCAAGAAACATTGCGAGAGCAATTAGGTCCACTGGGTCAAAGGTACATCTGGCCTATCTTGAGCGGCGATCAAGAGAGCGGTATAGACAACGTGTACGGTGTTTATCTCGGCAAGAATGGAATGATGTTCGGTAATAAACGTTTTGACGTGGACAACGCGGATAGCATAATTATCGATGGCATACGATACGTCGGCACACCTGGTCTTTACGAGCTGATCTTTAAGAAATTTCCCGATGACGTCATCTATACGGTGGATGATAAGCAAACGTACAAGAGCATGCTGTTGACGACGAGCGCGCATAAACGCAATCACGATGCGCACGGTCGATTACTGAGTAACAGGGGATACAAGTACAAAGAAATAATCGCAAAGTTGATACCGATCGAACCCAAAAGAACAAAATCTGGAAAGGGATTATTCGCGCCTCGCGAAATGACGCTAACCGATAACAAGATTGACTACGTGCACTGGGACGATCCCAACGAGCTGGTGGATCGTCTACGATTGCTGGATGCTTCGCACCAAGCGGGTCACAACGGTCACGACAACGAGATTTTGTCGATCATCGAGGAACTTCGCGAAGCCGGCATTATTATAAATTAAACGGTGTCTCGACAAAACTAATCAATCGATCGACCGACATCGCTCGCATCGATGATGCATATCAACAAATTTGGGATATCCGAGCAGAGTAACGACGTGACGAACGTCATTTCGTACCGTCGATGGAGTGGATTAATGAAAAGTTTCGTGCGCGATAACGCTCTGTGTCGCACCGTTACGGACTTTGACGCGAGGTCGCGCAAGATTCGTCGTGTAGCGCAACCTGTGGCTGATACCGACGTCGTCAACAAACTGTACGTGGATCATTGCGTTAAAACGTTGAGAAATCAACTGAAAGAGTCAGACGAGAAGCTTGCTGCGTTCGAGAAAAACGTGCGTGCGTTACAGACTCTGATAAACGAGCTTCGGCATGCGAATATCGCTAGATTAGAAACGCCAACGAACGACGACGAAACGTCAACGAACGCTAACGAAACGTCAACGAAACGACGACGAAACGTCAACGAACGCTAACGAAACGTCAACGAAACGACGACGAAACATCAACGAACGACGACGAAACGTCAACGAACGCTAACGAAACGTCAACGAAACGACGACGAAACGTCAACGAACGCTAACGAAACGACGACGAAACATCAACAAACATCAACGAAACGACGACGAAACGCCAACGAAACGCTAACAAACGACAACGAAACGTCAACGAACAACAATGGACAGCAACAAACGGATCAAGAACGACTACGAACGGCTGACGAATGACAGCGGACGACAACGAACGGTTATTGGACGGTTATCTAACAGTTCAGGAACGGGTCAGGAACGGCTACGAACGAATCAGGAACGACTACCAGACGGGTCAGGAACGGCTACGAACGGCTATCGAACGGCAACGAATGGTAGCGGATGATAAAGAACGACTATTGAATGACAATAAACGGAAATAAACGACTATTATATGGTTAAAAAAAAAAGGTTAAAGATATAAATCATAATGTAATTTCTTTGCACATATTATTACGCGCCGACTAGCCGTACCACTAAAAACATGACATCGTTAAAATCCAACGGACGTAAAAATATCGAGAAGCTACGACTCGTCGAGGAACTGCATGCTTCGGCGAGAAGAAATTTTCCCCGAAGACGCGTCATAGTGCGGGGTTACGATGACCTGTGGCAAGCTGACATCGTCGAGATGCGTCCGTACTCTCGTTTCAACAAAGGTTACCACTACATACTCACCGTCATCGATGTGCTGAGCAAGTACGCGTGGGCTGTACCGCTCAAGAGTAAAGGTGGAAGTGAGACGGCTGATGCTATCGCTGAGATAATTCGAGATAGTAAGAGATGCCCGAAAAACATGCAAACCGATATGGGAAAAGAATTTTATAACATCGACGTACAACGTCTCATAAGAAAACACGACATCAATCATTATTCCACGTATTCGGTGTTGAAGGCATCGGTTGTCGAACGATTTAATCGCACGTTAAAGAATGACATGTGGAAAATGTTTACGCTGAACGGAACTTACAAGTGGGTTGACGCGTTGCCGCGACTCGTGTCGGATTACAACGCGCGCAAGCATCGCACTATCGGTATGAGACCTATCGATGTTACCCCCGCGATAGCCGATAAACTTTTAAATACAGTATACAGCAATGTAAAGATTGCGGCACCAGCAAGATTTAAAGTAGGTAACCCGGTACGCGTTAGCAAGTATAAGACGATCTTCGAGAAGGGTTACACACCAAATTGGACCACCGAGGTGTTTAAGATTATTAAAGTGCAGCGTACTAATCCCGTAACCTATCTACTCGAGGACTATCGCGGAAAATCTATTGCTGGAGCATTCTACGAATACGAGTTGCATCGCGCGACTTATCCGGACGTGTATCTCGTGGAGAAAGTACTGCGCAGAAAAGGTGACGAGGTTTACGTGAAATGGTTGGGATTCGATGGATCGCACAACTCTTGGATACACAAGGACAATGTGATTTAATTCATACAAATTGTATTTTATTTTAAACATATAAAAATATGAAATACATATAAAGTATCTGAAATATGTAAAATATATACAGCATATAAAATATATGTAAGATATATTCAGCATGTAAAATATAAAATATAAAAGAAAGATAGAATTATATTTATTTTGTTTTCCCGACACACACACACACACACACACATACACACACACACACACATATATATATATATATATATATATATATATATATATATATATATATATATACATTATATTATAAGGGTATTCGGAAATGTCCCCACGGTAGCGTGTCGGTCGAATCAGGTACGATATATCGCTTGTCGTCGTACGGACTCAGAGCAATTTTTGTCTCGCTGATTGTATACACTTCGTGCAATTTGGATCTTATGCAAGACTGTCGTCGAGTCATCTCAATTTCATCGCGCAGACACCGCGTGTAATCGTCGAACGTTATCGTTCTCGCTACGACGTTACTCTTGACGCCTTTAACCTTTTTTGTATCTTTTTTATTATCTACTCGCAATGCATACATTTTTGCTCTAAGCCCGACAAATTCAGTCATGATCGCACCATTATTTTCGTCCTTCATCAAACCCGGCACTTTCTTGTTCTCGAGCGGTATACCGTACGCATTGTTAACCGGATAATCGCTTGTGTCAAATTTAGCAATATCGCGTTTCATGTTCTTGTACACATCTTCGCACTCGATGTGATAAATTAAACTATCTGTATCGGTATACATTATTTTACATTTCTCTCGATATAACGGTACCATGTATTCGTGATGAAATTCATACAAACACGTTTTAGAAATGTCGAGGATGCACATGCCGACGTAGATCGGTTTATTGAATTTTATCTCGAATTTGCGCAATTCGACAGCGATCAAATTTTCCGAAAAGACGCTCCTGCTGTGAAAATTTGGTGTCGCGATCATCGCCTCCGCGCCATATCGTCCGTCCCACTTTGTTAATAATTTTACATCGACGTGATTGCGCACGTTTTCCATAGTTTTACCGAATACCGCGTTGTTCATTAACTTGTACAGATTTTTCTCGAAATCGTTTGTCGCGCGCGTTCTAAACCGGGTGTTGAGTTCGATGTAATCGCGGAGCCATGCGGATTGAACGAATTGCAATACGCGATGTATCTTTGCGACGCGAAGGCCGTGACGCGTGCATTGTTGCAGGTTGCGATAGTGTATGACATAACGCTTCTTATCGTATAAGGTTGCGAGGAGTTTGTCTTGCCGCTTGCCGGGCGGCTTATCGCGCGTCGGACAGAACGGTAGGTCAGCGTGCGCATCGTGAAGATGTTGTGGATACTCTAGATCAACCTCGAGAATATAACCTATGGGCGAATCCGAAGCGATTGCGCTAACGTCAAAGTCAGAGATATCGTCGACCCATCGAAATTCGGCATAGGGTAGCGGTTGACACATCGCCCAACCGTACAAGTTGTTTACATCGAAATACATCATGTACGATGACGGTTTCGATGGATCGTAAGACTGCGTGTACTTGTTATTGGCTCGCGCGTATCTGCCGGAACATTGACTCAGGCCACCGCGTATTCCCCGTTCGATAAACATAACCATATCGATATCAGTAAGTAATTCGAACGTAATATTCGTATGTTTTAACATGGCGTCCCACGTGTATCCGGGAAGAGTATAATAATACGCGGGGTCGAGCCCATAACTCTCGATACATTTGTCGCGGAAATTTTCAAAAATATCTGCCAATAACAAGACATCCGTTTTTAAATACAGATCGCTGTATTCGCCCAAGGTTCGTAGGGAGAACCGCCTCCAGACGTTTTCAGCGTGCGCGTAATCGCTCTCGGATACGGTGTCACCGGTCAAAGAACTGTAAAATGATTCGCGCGGTGGTAAACATGTATCGTGCAACCTATCGACACAGTCAATGTATTCGTATGGGAAAATACCTTTTCGCGTCAATAAATTGAACTCTTCAATTGATAAATTTTGAAATTCCGATTTTAAAATTTGAAGTTTATCATTATTTAAAAACGATGCCAATTTTTCGAGACTAGTACTGAGAAATTTGTATGAATCGATGAACCGTAACTTTATATCGTTTCGCCAATCTGATTTTTCAACGGTATCTTTAACTTTAACATGTTTCGTGAATGAAATATACTTTTCTTTTGTTATCGGTAGTACGTCGATCGAGCCTTCGAACGCGGTAGCTATTTCTTTGATGATAAAATGTGAATCGTAACCGGATAAATTGTGAAATACTATGGGAATGCAAAAAGAGTCTTTATAATTTAAATTGCAGTTTGAATGCGCGGGACCTCGATACCGCCCGGTAAGATGGCAATGATCGCGTACGCGTGTATCGTCTTGCGCGAACGGTTTTTCGCAAATGTGACAGTGTGTCGCGCTGTGAAATTTTTCCCGCTCATCTCGCGTTAAATTTACCATAGGGACATTCATGGTTAAAATAGTTTTTACGCGTTGCGCTAAATTTTTTAATTTTTCTACGAACCACGAAACGCAATCGGTACTACGGCGAGAATGATACGCGGATAACGATTCGTCGTACGAACAATGTACATAATAAGCTACGCTAAATTCTTGATGATGCTGAAACGTGTACGTAGACGTCCTCGGATCACCGTCGGTCTTCCTCAGCACGCACTCCAAGTCGGCGTATACGACGAAGGGAAGTCGCTCCTTTCTGTTGTAGTTGTTGAACGCGAGCCACTTGTCTTTATCGCTCGGTAACCGGATGGCGCACTCGTTCATTTCTCGACAATCTACAATGTGCGACTGCAACTTGTCGTCCGATCCAAAATAGTGTAAACATCTGTAAAAAAAAAAAAAAAAAAAAAAAAATGGAAATAATTAATTTTTCTATCGTATATATATATATATATATATATTACATTTTTATTAAATATACGTACCGATCGCAGATATATTTTTGGCCATTACGTTTGCTCAGTTGCGAGCTCACGAGGCGGGATAAATTCTTGATCCACGCGAAATGTCCGAGGTCTTGCGAATCTTGTATATACAACAAGTTGACGTGTCTATCCTTCTTTTGCTCGCTCAGACGTATCGGGATAATATTATTCTCTTTCTCTTTCTCGATGCAGTATACATTTATCGAAATGTCGTTATAAAGTTCAAATTTTTTAATTTGACTCAATGTCATCGGAAATTCAACGTTCTGGAGATTTAGCACTGTCGTATAATGTGGATACGAAGACTCCCGACCTACGTCTCGTGCAGCTGGATACAAAGCAGCGACCACTGCCCACGCGAAACATGCATTGTCTTTGGATTGCACGTTTATTACCGCTCTCTTCATTGTTATTTCTCGCGGTAATTTAATATGGCACCCCGCGCGCATTGGATTATATTTATTTATATTTACAGTTAAATCGAGAATTCGCGACAATGCCCACCCGCTATCGCGTTCTTGAAATTCTTCGAGCGAGGCAAGCGTGGGCTCGACGACGCGTCGCTCGTACCACTCGTGTAAATCGGATGTGCGAAAGAGTTCACAGTTTCTCGTATTTACACTTTTATTTGCCCGTTTATCACCCGACACGAATTCACCATTGAACACAGTGTTCACTTTCACATTAAAGTGTTTTTTCAGCACATTTTTCACGTGTTCGAGCACAATGTCTTTGGCGTTCTCGAGAAATTGACGAGGCTCGATGTGATTATAATTTATAACCGCACCAGTCAATATACGGCTCTCAAACGCCGTATCAATCTCCCGCCAAATGAGTCTTTCCGCGGTATTGCAATCACCACTGTAATTACCACCACTATATATAAATTGTCTCTCTAATCGAGTCCTCGCACCCTCGAGTCGCGCGATTCTGGCCACCAAAGATTGCCGAACTCCGATCGAGAGCCGCGGACGCTTGATACGACTGGATTCCTCGAGCTGTTTGATAAATTCTTCGCATCGCTGCGCCCATGCAAAATACTCGCCCAAAGTGGCGACTTGATGCGACAGCTCCAACAAGTCACGTTCAGTCTGCTCGGAGTTTTCCATGTTTTTTTTGTTTTACTGTGTACAAATCGGACATATGTTGCACGGCATTACCTGATATAATGCTTGTCTGCAATTGGAGCAGGATCGACCACTTATTACGTCGTACAGTTCAGTTACATGCTTCCGAACAGCATACATGTATCCATAGTCAGTGTCTGCTATAGCTATCATACACGAAGCACATACAGCATAATCACTACCCGTAGAATAATAAAAGTATATGGCACAAAATTTTGTACGTCCGTTCAACGCAATAATTTCTGAATGAAACACTGTCTTCTGAACAATTTCCGTGAGGTCCTCGCTTTGATCGCTGTTGTAATCACTGTCGTCTGATAATGCGTGATCTTCATCAGACGACTCGTCTAGTATTGCCTCAAAATTATTTATTTCCATCCTTCGCAGATTGGCAGAGTGTCAAAATCTGGTCACCGTTGAACACTTGACACACACAAAAATTATAAAGAATCCACTATACTTTTTAAACGTAAAATCTGATCGCCGTCGAACACTTGGAACACAAAACTTTTTTAACCGATGTATACACTTTCAAATCGTGTACTACTATAATTTTGACACCCTTCGTTCTTCATTTATATATATTTCATCTATCATCTTTAAACGGCTCTTCTTAAAAAAATTGCGTGGGAGTAAGGTCTTTCTAAGGTTTAACGAATTGGATTTGTGCATAAGTGGGGATCTTCCAACTTTAATAAGTTAAAAATCATGCCAGTGTTCTCATTAGACGGAGTGTTTCTCCTACTTTTCGTATTTTACTCGTAGTGATCGTCGATTGGTGAGTTTGGATATCGGTTCGAGGGTTCCTTCGCACGTGATCATGTTAGAGAAAATTCTATTTTCTTATGAGAAAGGAAAGTAGGAAGCACAGAAATAATCGACATTTTTAAAATCTAATAATAATATGGGTATTTCGTTAGAAGAATTTTATTATCTAGTCGGTATCTTTTAGTTTTCTACCAAAAAATTCCACTTTCTCTTCCAAAGGGACTCGGGCGCTTTGGCGTTCGTATCACGCGATAGTTTTAATATCTATTGATATGTACATATGTTGATCGATTGAGAATCGGAAAGAAATATAGAAGAGAGTATAGAAAGTGTTAAAAAAGTAATGAATTTCATGTATATATCAAATATATTTTTATGTTTAACATATTCAAATCTTATTTGATTTTTATTATTGTGCTATACATGAAAGCAACATTATAACTTGCGAGACGCTATTTGTTCATAATATAATATAATATAAATATAATAACCCGCTTTTGTAATACACCGCGCCGATTCGGCCGCACGTGCAATCTTGCGAGACACTATTTGTTTGTAATATAATATAAATATAATATAATAATATATGTATACTGTCATATTTTTTAAATAATCAAACATTAATACTGATAAATAATATTTATCAAATAGCATAGAAAAATGTGATAAATATAGATACAAGCATTTATCACAAATCAATAGAAATGCTATATTTATTAAGTAAAGGAAAAGGAGGACTTTGGACGAATGATTGTTCCTTATCGGCTTTCACCCGCGTGATATCATTCCCCCGCGGCACCAAAATCCCCCTCCGCCCGCATGACGTCATGCCCCCTCGCCCGCAAGGTTTCCCCTCGACCCGCATTCCCCTCGGAGGACCTGCGTTAGAACTCTCCTAGTTCTACTACTATCTTGTAATCTCATTTCGTAAACAAGATTATGCCAATCTCCTTGTTGTTGTTTTAATTGTAGTATAGGATCCCATATCTTCTTTTTTGTCTATTTAAAATGTTTCTTTTATTTCTTCTTCTTATATAAAGCAGAGCCAACAGCAATATTCGATGTTTTTTATGCATAGCCGCATCCATATTTATGATAAATTAAAGCAAATAATTTTGTAATTTTGAAATTAAGGTATGTACTTTTCTATTTTATACTATTATCTATTCTTATCTGTTTTATATATGATATATGCGTATTTCTAGATTAAAGATTATGAAGGAAATATACATAGTTTGCGCATGCTTACTTCAATCTTTAACGTGTGCTGTGTGAACACCAGAAAAACTATTTTTGTTTGCTGCATCGCTTTTTGCTGCGCGGCAAGCGTTGCCGCGCCCTGTGTGCAGAAGCCATTACACGTTCACTTGCGCTTCTCTGTCTCTCTCTCTCTCTCTTTCTGCTCGTTCGTTATTGTATTCTTTTGTTCCCATTATAATATTCTTTTATTTGCTCAACTTTTATTCTTTCTATTCTCGTCTCCCTACATAAAAATAAATAAATTTAGTTATTTATTTTTATTTTATACAGCATAAATGAGATATACAATAAGTTATTTTCTTTTTCTATTTAACTATAATTAAATACAACACATATACATACAAAACATAATTAAATACTTTTTCTATTTATAAGATACACAATATCTCATTTATACTCTATAAAATAGAGATAAATAAATTGATGGTAAATATTGACAAAAGGAGACCCAGCTCCAATGACCTTGACCTTGACATGTGTTGTCAAGGTCATCGCCCTGAGTAACTCTCAAAAGGTTTTAGCTTGTTGTTCATTACAAAGTTATTAATAAAAAAAGTTTACTAAATAAAACAATTTTTCTGACACTATGTACATTTAATAGAGCGTATTTTAGCAGAATTTTTTATTTATGTGTAATAAATCGAACATAGGCAGAGGAAGGGGCGGAGCCCTTCCTGAAAAAACTAAGTCAATCCATGTCCAAGAGATCCACGCATATACTTTACAAAGCAAAGCGAAGTCCACCCTACAATTGTTGTATAGATGGAAAAGTGTATGCGTGGATGCAGTGGGTTCCGCCTCCCCCCCCCCCCCCACGGGGTGCTCCATTTCCGGAAGATATAACCTAACCCAAACCTATTTCTGATTTAAAACTAAAATTTGGTTTGGGTTAGGTTATATCTTCCGAAAGTAAAGCCCCCCGTAGGGAGGGGGGGGGGGAAGGGGCGGAACCCACTATGCCCACGCATATACTTTATAAAGCGAAGCGAAGTGCATCCCACAATTGTGTGAATGGAAAAGTGTATACGTGGACGCAGTGAGTGCCTCTCCCCGTCACCCCAACTTTCACGTGCACACACACATTGATGTGAGAAGGTCCCGGAAATATTGCTTTATGTTTACATTTGAATATCTTTCCTCAATTATATATTATTTATGTTATTGTTTATATTATTGTTTATATTATTTCATGTTCATTTGTTATTATTTGTGCTTGTGAATTCTTATGATGGTACAGTCTTGTTCGATTCTTCGAAGTATAAGATTCGTATTTCTTGTATAATGTATTTCGTTAATAATACAATGCATTTACACAAATTTCTGTATTTAACATATAATTATGATGCTTTAATACAGTATCTCATTGATAAACAAATTATTCGTGGTAATATTCAATGTGCAAAATGTGGAAATATTATGACTTATGCAAATGTATTTAAAAACTTTACCATGCATTACACTAATAAGTATTATAAGATTATATCTGGACAAAAAAGACAACAGATAACATGCAACTTTAAAATAAGCATGTTGAATAACGCTTGGTTTGCTAAAGCTCATTTAGATATGATAAAAATTTGTCGATATATTGGATATTTTTTAATAATTAAACCACCACGATAATCTCTTATATGTAATGAATTGGAAATATGTGATAAAACTATTGTTGATTGGACAAATTTTTGTAGAGAAGTATGTAAATTAGAAATTTAAATGAAATATTCAGGTATATATTTATATTTGTTACTTATATATGCATTTTTACATTTTTCTCATTTAATATTTAGTTATTATCGGCTGGTTAATAAAAGAACAACAGCAATTGGGCGGACCAGGGATTAGATGAAGCCAAAATTGGGAAAAGAAAATTTAACAAAGGCCGCATGTTAAAAGGACAGCAGATATTTGGCGGCATAGAATGTGTTACAAACAAAGTTTTCATTATACCTGTAGAAAATCGAAGTTCCGAAACTTTATTACCATTAATTCATAAATATATTGCTTCTGGATCAATTATTTATAATGACTGCTGGCGTGCTTATAATGATCTCAAAAATGAAAATTATACACATCAAACAATAAATCATTCTCAAAATTGTGGATCCTAATAATCAAGTTCATACACAAAACATAGAAAGATTATGGAGATAAGTGCATGCTAATCTTTCACGTTTCGGTATTCGAGAATATCATTATCAACATTATATTGCTGAATTTTTATTTAAAAGACTCTATACTTTTGATAAACGTATTGATGTTTTTTTTTCAAATAATGAACAAACTATATCCAATAAATAATTAATCTAACATAGTAATATTTTATTTTTGAACACCATATATACAAACTTGCATGTTTATTTAAGTGTAAGTATGTAATATACAAAGGATTATTTCTGTAAACTAAGTCCAATATCAAGTTTTTCATTGTCAGACTACGTACAAACCTTGATTTATACAAATATATGTTTGTTAATAACTTTTCAGTAAACAAAGACCGACCGCTAAAACCTTTTGAGAATTACTCAGGATGATGACCCTGACAACATATGTCAAGGTTAAGGTTGAGGTTGGGCCCCCTTTTGTCAATATTTACCAATAAACTTTCTCTAAAGTAAAAATATAGAAATTTAATTTTTGTCGTGAAATAATAATAAATAATATTTTTATATACCGAATAATTTTAATCCACATGAAAATAATTTTTTTATTCGGTTAGAGAATATTTGTTTATAAAGATGCGCATTTGTTTCTAATATTACGCGATATTTGTAGCATGCATGTATGTTTGTATGTATTGTATGTATCCAGGAATAAGACGACTATACCATGCACACACATAGGCAGGCAGGCACACGCGATCATATTAGTGCGCGGCAGATATTCAGTCTCAGTCGCACGTGTTGTGTACATACGCGTAACAAGAGATTACTGCAAAAGTACGCTCAACTGTTATAACGTTTTATAACGCGTTGAATTTAAAATCTAATGTTGTGTTTTTGTAGTCTGGTTTTAATAGTATGTCTACATAATGGGACGAAAATATAATTTTTGAGAGACACTTGCCCCTCTTTGCTCGCAGACTTTCTTTAAAAAGAATAAAGCTCAAAAAGTTAATATATTTATATACCATAATTTTAGAAAAATTTTTTTAATGTATACTATATACTAATATGTTGCCAAATATTATTTAATTTTATTTCCGTGCAGTTTACACAAAAATATAAATATAATAATGTAATATTATAATAGTATAAAAATATAATATTTCAAATTTCTTTTTTTTAAATTATATCTTTAAAGCAATTCCTAAATAGAAAACAACATACAGACTTTCGTATAAAAAATTGTAACATAAAATTGATCTTCAAATAGAATTTAGTATGAAAAATGTATACACATAAACATACAAATTGTATATGATGCACATAATGTTTAATAATGATATAGTATTTTTGTTATAAATAAATAGACAGACATGGGCAAAAAAGAAAGAGGAAGAGAGAGAGCGAGAAAGAGAGAGAGAGAGAAAGAGAGAGAGAGAGAGAGAATAGAAGTGAATGAGCGAGGGAATGGCTGTAAAACGATATATGGATTGATAATTCCATCAGTCACTAAACATTAGTGAACATTAAGTATTGCTACGGAGAAAGATATAACTATTTTCTTTTTTTTTACTTTCGGTACTTGTACAGACACTTGCTCAGTTTCACTCATATCTTCTTTCTCTCTTTGCCCATTCTTCTCTGTCTATCTCTTTTTTATACGAGCATATTATATGTGTGTTATATATTATTTACATGTGTGTATATGTAATAGGTACTTTAAATTTATTAAAATATCATTAATCTTTTGCTTATTTGTATATTTCACTGAAAATTGATTATATTTAATTTGTAATAGTAGTTGTGTCACAGTAGTTAATTAGCCAGAGGCGAACAATTCGTGAGCTGGTAGTTGAAAAAAATATTTCCCACCAAATGCGTTTTGCATGTGCGCTTTGGTTGAAGAATATTTCCCAGAAGCGATCAATTCGTGAACTGGTTGTCGAAAGAAATATTTCCCACCAAAAACGTTTTGCATGTACGCTTTGGTTGAAGAATGTGTCCCAGAAGCGATCAATTCGTGAACTGGTTGTCAAAAGAAATATTTCCCACCAAAAACGTTTTGCATGTATGCTTTGGTTGAAGAATGTATCCCAGAAGCGATCAATTCGTGAACTGGTTGTCGAAAGAAATATTGCCCATCAAAAACATTTTACATGTACGCTTTGATTGAAGAATATATCCCAGAAGCGATCAATTTGTGAACTGGTTGTCGAAAGAAATATTTCCCATCAAAAACGTTTTGCTTGTGCGCTTTGGTTATTAAAAAAATAACATTTTATCCCAAAGACGATTTTTATTCGTGAGCTGATTGTTTTAAGCAATATTTCACACCAAATGCGATTTGAATATGTGCTCTGTTTATTAAAAAAATATTTTATTCCAGAGGCAATTTTTATTCGTGAGCTAGTTGTTTTAAGAAACATTTCACACCAGATGCGATTTGCATGTGCGCTCTGATTATTAAAAAAATATTTTACCCCAGAGGCGATTTTTATTTGTATGCTGGTTGGTTTAAAAAATATTTCATATCATATGCGGTTTGTGCGTGAATATTCTGATTATTAAAAAACAGTTATTCCAGAAAAAATTTAAAGAAACTTTCGTTTTTGAAAGGCTAAGTGTGCAATATCTGATATTCTTTCATATGATTGCAACCAATCATATATAGTAATAAAAGCTTACAAATTATTGGAAGGAATTATTAGTATTATAGTAATTCCTGGCATTGTATTCTTTCTTTTTTTAATGGCACCAAATTTCGCGTATATAATAGTCTATTAGGCTATGTATATACAAGTTGGTAGCTAAAGAGAGAAAATATTTACATCTTTATTATTAAGAGGCAATTCTTATGAGAAAAAATACTCCAAGACTATAAAGATCTTTACATACTCGAGTATGAGGAAACGGATTCGTAATATTATAGGAAGCAATAAACTGTTGCCATTTTTAAAATGCTAAGAAATTATGATTAAAAAAATCTAACCTGATACTCGTAACAATATTGGTCAGAAAAAAGATGTCTCAATCTTGTTTGCAAATTATAATCGCAGATATGAAAATAATAAATAAAATATTTTGGTTGCGTTCTCACGAAAGTTGCCGATGAAGGAGCCCTTTCTATTGTATATTATAAATATCCAAAATATTGTAACAATCATAAAATTTTTTTGCAATGTTTTGCAGACAGAGTATTTATGTCTTTGCATTTATAAATATTTATATTAATATTTATATAAATGTAACTTTAAATATGTGCATACTTATGTCATAAGAATATATAAACATTCACATTTATAGCGAAGAAGTTTATATATTACTCATTAGTCCTCAATCATATCGATTATACTGATATACTGTCGATGTTAAAGATTTATCATCGCATTCAAAATTATATGTATAATATATTTACATTCATATATAACATATTTTAGTTCAATTTTCTCTAACTGTACTGCATAAATTGTAATCCAGCAAATCAAGATATGATTGTTATACATATAATATGTACGTAATAAAAGTGCACATGTTACATCTATGTTATATGGCAGATATATTCGATGTCTGCTGGGTATATGTATCATATATATATTTGTGTGTATAGAAAGTGTATAGAAAGTGTGTATGGAAAGAGTCCAGTTGAGGACTGAAACGTTTGCGCTTCTGATACTGTTTTCAATTTTATTTTTGCGTTCTGTAAATTATTGTTTGCCGTTTTCAATTAATTGTTATGTATGTTATTTATGTCATTTAATTTATTACGTCGCGTTTTATATTTTTGTAACTCATACGAATACTATTATTTGCTCTCGAAACCCTTTTTATTAGATTGTTTATAATATTAATATAAGTAAAGACAATAACAATTATTTCATATTCTGGAATTGTTGCTCTTAAATATTTATAATTAATGATTATAATCAACTTTTCTACTTTCTGATTTTCTATTGTTTACCGTTTTTCCTTTTACGGTCCGTCTTTTCCAGTACTTCACATTTGCATAGTCGTGGATTAATTTCTAGAAAACCAGAAAGTGTAGAAGTGTTTGTGACTATAATTATTAAGTATGAACACTTAAAAGCAGTAATTTCAGAATAAGTGGAGTATATTGATTTCTTTTACTCTATATGTATAGTAATATGGTTATGCAAATATAACTGAAGTAGTAAGTAATGCAAAAAAGATAAAAGTGATAAATAATAGAAAAAAAAAACAGAAAGACAACAATATGGAGATTAAATTGTAAAGTACTATTTTCTTTAGACAGAGAGAGAGAGAGAGAGAGAGAGAGAGAGAGAGAGAGAGAGAGAGAGAGAGAGAGAGAGAGAGAGAGAGAGAGAGAGAGAGAGAGAGAGAGAGAGAGAGAGAGACAGAGACAGAGAGATTAGTTAAAAGCTAAAAGTTTAAAATAAAAATTTATATAAATATATTTACATAAAAACCCAGACATATTTACTAGAGAAATTGTTCCCCTTATCAGATTTTATCACTATTTGATAAATATATTAATCAGTAAAGTTTTGAGCAAATAACATTTTTAAAAAGATAAAATTAAAAATCTGCGAAATTAAGTAAGAAGAAAACAAAAGAAGACTATAATTAAATTATTAAGGACTATTATTAGGGACTATATATATTCCCAGACAGCACGAAACATCCTCAGGATCATCCTGAATATGTCCAGGACGGTTCAAGACATTTGTAGGATGTTTTAAGAAATTATTATAAATATATTTATAAAAATTTAATATGCATACATAATTATTTTTAGTTGTGTCGGCTATTTTATATAATTTAGAAATCTTAAGTATTATAATAAGTATTAATGTCCTATAAATGTCCAGTGGATAACCCCTGGATGTCTGTAGGATATATTTGCCCTGTCTATTATATTGGATGTCTTTTGGATTTCCAGAGGATATATACATGTGCAATTAATTGTTAACATTAATTTCGTTTAATATTAATAATTGAATTTGATGCGCACATTTTCATATATCCAAAATTATTATTTATTTAATATTTCATGAGAAATGTTACTGTTCGCAATATTCCAAAAACTTTACAAACAATAGTATTCAAGCGCTAGTTCGTTTGTTTACCGCTATGCGACACGCGAACTCGTATTTGAGATTTGGTCATGAGAATTATATAAAGCTTGCAAAGAACAACTGACAGGAAATTACAAATGTAATTATTTTCTATCAGTTCAATTTCTGATGCAATCCCAACATAGGGAATTCAGATATTGGATTGTTTAGAAAATATTACACAACTCAAACCCGGGAGCCAAACCTAAAATATTCATGTACAGCACGAAAGCCTCAAATATTAAAGAACGGTGAACTATTTTTAATATTAGATTTTTAATATTGGCAGTAAATAACAAAACATAATTTTAATTTATATTGAAATTTTAAAATTTGCTCCTTGAAACATACGAAAAATATCCCTAACATATCCTATAAAAATCCTTAGGATGTTCCACAGGATCTCCCTGGATTCTCCAGAGGTTAATATACGGCTATCATTTACTCTTCCTCGGGACATCCAGAGGAGATCTGAGGATTACAATGGGATATCCTGAGGATATCCTACATGTATGTCCTGGATGCCCTTTGGACGTCCTAAGGACATCCTTGTGCTGTCTGGGTTATTAAGGGTCTTTGATTATTTTACCGCTACTCTAAATTTGTTCAGCCATTTTGTTTGTCTTGTCACAATTTTGTCGATCAATAAGTTATGCATATTTCATAAGTTTTATTTATTAAATAACCGCTCACACACAACAAGGTATTCTCTTCTCAGGTACTTTCTTGTTGAGATGTCGCTTTCTTCTTTTAAGATTATGTCTTTTAAGGTATTACTTATAAAGGTTAAATTATTGAATTCCATTACAACCTACAATATTTTACTACTGACTTGACCAACACTGACAAAAATTTCCCAGACAGCACAAGGATGTCCTTAGGACGTCCAAAGGGCATCCAGGACATATATGTAGGATATCCTCAGGATATCCCATTGTAATCCTCAGATCTCCTCTGGATGTCCCGAGGAAGAGTAAATGATAGCCGTATATTAACCTCTGGAGAATCCAGGGAGATCCTGTGGAACATCCTAAGGATTTTTATAGGATATGTTAGGGATATTTTTCGTATGTTTCAAGGAGCAAATTTTAAAACTTAAATATAAATTAAAATTATGTTTTGTTAATTACTGCCAATATTAAAAATCTAATATTAAAAATAGTTCACCATTTTTCAATATTTGAGGCTTTCGTGCTGTACATGAATATTTTAGGTTTGGCTCCCGGGTTTGAGTTGTGTAATATTTTCTAAACAATCCAATATCTGAATTCCCTACGTTGGGATTGCATCAGAAACTGAACTGATAGAAAATAATTACATTTTTAACTTCCTGTCAGTTGCTCTTTGCAAGCTTTATATTTATATAATTCTCATGACCAAATCTCAAATACGAGTTCGCGTGTCGCATAGCGGTAAACAAACGAACTAGCGGTTGAATACTATTGTTTGTAAAGTTTTTGGAATGTTGCGAACAGTAACATTTCTCATGAAATATTAAATAAATAATAATTTTGGATATATGAAAATGTGCGCATCAAATTCAATTAGTAATATTAAACGAAATTAACGTTAACAATTAATTGCACATGTATATATCCTCTGGAAATCCAAAAGACATCCAATATAATAGACAGGGCAGATATATCCTACAGACATCCAGGGGTTATCCAGTGGACATTTATAGGACATTAATACTTATTATAATACTTAAGATTTCTAAATTATATAAAATAGCCGACACAACTAAAAATAATTATGTATGCATATTAAACTTTTATAAATATATTTATAATAATATCTTAAAACATCCTACAAATGTCCTGAAGCGTCCTGGACATATTCAGGATGATCCTGAGGATGTTTTGTGCTGTCTGGGTTTGATTAAAAAATCGGATTACGATTAGAAATGTTTCATTAAATGTATTTAAGAGGATGCCGGAGCGACGGCCGAACTCCGACGGGTTAGCGCCCTCATCTAAGCGTAACTAAAATTATCGATAATACCGACCAAAATTATCGATAATATCAATAATTTTAGTTCCGCTGTTACCAATATTAATATTTCTGCATGTTTTATGCATATTTGAAAGAGAATTGTGTTCAATATGTTGAAATCGGATAACATCGTGTATTTCTACCGCTCTATTGCCTCGCACGCATATCTAAGCGTATCTAAGCGTATAGATAACAGTATAACATAGACACGTATCTGCCTTTATTGTATATTTGAACACAATTGCACACATTACTTATATGGACTTATATATGTATATATATATATCAGGGTTGGGAAGTAACGCGTTACTTGTAACGCCGTTACCGTTACAGTTACTTTTTTTCGGTAACTGTAACGGTAATGGCGTTACAAATTTTATCTGTAACGGAAAAAGTAACTTCGTTACATTTTTCGGTAACGAGTAACGAATTTAACAGTTACTTTTATCGTTACTTTTTTCAAATTTTTTGATTTATTTAAGATGTTATTCTTGCTATTGTGCGTGATAAAATTTTTATCTTAACCGTAAAGCCGTAAGCAAATCGACTAATTAGCATTCTTATTATGTTGTAAAAATGCTTGAATGTGATTGATCAACTTATGGCTCTTGCAGACCAGTGCGATGACGCGACGCGCGATATCCAATGAGAGCTTTATCTTTTCGGAAAAGCAGAGCTCTCATTTACTACCAGTTCTAAGTACCTTGCAACGAAAATTAGAAAATCTCAATAAATCTGACCTTATAGATTGCCATTCATTAGTTGAAACTATTCAGCAAGGTTTAAATAAAAGGTAACTTATTAATTTGATTAATACATATGTTATTTAATTTTAAATAAGGATTTAATTGAAAAATATTATTTTATTTTAAACTATTGATTCAAAAGTATTAATTTCAATAAAACAAACAATGTCGCTTAATTTACTATATTTGATTTTAGATTTCTTACAATATTTGAAACAAAAGAATTAATAATAGCAGCATGTTTACATCCAAAATTTAAGTTAAACTGGTTAACCGGAGAAAAAAGAAAACGTGCTGAAAATTACTTCCGATCAACTGAAAATTCTTCAAAAGCTGGAAAATCTGACGATCACGATGATTTTTTCATTTTTGAGCAAAAAACGGTGCAAAATGAATCTGAACAAGAAGAATTGCAACGGTTTTTAAAATCAAATAATTGTAATATAGAAATGTTAAACGACTATCCAAAACTTAAAAAACTTTTTATTAAATATAATACAGCTCTACCAAGCAGTGCATCTGTAGAAAGAATGTTTAGCATCGATGGCTCTGTATTAACACCACAAAGAGGGCATTTAAATGATGATACTATGGAGCAACAAATTTTATTAAAAATTAATAAAGAATTTCGATAAAATTTAATCATTTATTTTGTAATAAACCTTGAATGAAATCTTGCTTACAATTTTTTAAAAGTTTTTCTTATGCAAAATAATTTATTAGTTTGTATTGTAAAAAAGTAACGGAAATTGTAACGACTCGTTACTTTTTAGTAACTGTAACGGTAACGAGTTACTTTTTAAAATTGGTAACGAGTAACGGTAACGAGTTACTTTTTAGAAAAAATAACGGTAACGGTAACGAGTTACTTTTATAAAGTAACTTTCCCAACCCTGATATATATATATATGTGTGTGTGTGTGTGTGCCTTTTCATATATCTTTCCAAGAGGAATAATATTTGGCCATGTGTGTGTGTGTGTGTGTGTGTGCATGTATTGTTATATATATATGTGTGCCTTTTATGTATATATATATATATATATATATATATATATATATACATACATACATACATACATACATACATACATACATACATACATACATACATACATACATACATACATACATACATACATACATACATACAATGGCACAATACATATATATGTATTATAATATATAATAACGGTTATATTGCTAATCTTACATAACTATTAAATCGCAACCGGTTCAAAATATTGTAAAGCAACCAGCACACGTAAATCGTCTCTGGAATACTTTTTACAATAACCAGCACACGTAAATTGCCTCTGGAATACTTTTTACAATAACCAGCACACGTAAATCGCCTCTAGAATATTTTTTACAATAACCAGCACACGTAAATCGCCTCTGGAATATTTTTTACAATAACCAGCACACGTAAATCGCTTCTGGAATATTTTTTACAATAACCAGCACACGTAAATCGCCTCTGGGATATATTTTTAACCAGAACGCTCATGCAAACCGAATCTGGTATAAATTTTTTTGAAAGCAGCCAGTTCACGAATAAACCGCCTCTGGCACTAACTACTATAAAAAATGTATATATAATTAATTTTTAATTATATATAAAACTAAACAAAGGACTATTCTTTTTTTTCTGAGAGAGAAATTATTTTACAATTATTTATGTGTGCATAGGTGTGTGCGTGTGTGTCTGTGTATATTTATGTATACATTGTGTACATAAATAATTTTATAGCAATTATTGGCAATATTATTTTTATAGGAATTTCTCTATAGATGTACAGAGTGATCCGAAAAAGTATTTTTGCGAGTAACTTGAATTATTAAAAAAAAAGAAACTAAATGTAATCATATATATGATTTATTATTGAAGAGTTGAATTTTACAAATGATTATTTTAAAACTGCTTTTCTTCATTCTCACAAGTATAATTTTGAAGCGCTTGAAAATGTGGTCAATAATTGTATGTGAGATTATAGCTACAATGTTTTTTATTTCCTCAATTATGCGCTTCTGAAGTAACTCGAAACCTCTGGAAATTTATGTGGAAATTTTATATTAGAAGCTCATAACAAGAGAAGTAAAGACCATTAGCTGCTGAGGTCCGTCATAGAGCACAGATGGCTGTGTCGCATACATATTTTGAACACAATAATATAATATTGCTCATATTGTCTCTTTTGATTTTGTCATGATGTGCATATATATATATATATATATATATATATATATATATATATATATATATACAGGGTGTATAAAAAGTACCGGGACGGTGAAATATCTGAAAAACTAAGCATTTTAGAAAAAAATGTTTCAAATAAAAGTTGTAGGGTTTCAAAAGATCTATTTATTAGATACTATAAGTTTGACATTGGGTAGCGTCGCCAAGATCAGGACAAAGTCACCTTGAATCTTTTTAATGGAAACCCCTACTTTTTATTGCATATTCTTGTAGTTTATTTCGAGAGCTTTTCAAAACACTATAATAAAATATTTTTTATTAAGTACTTTTTGAGTTTTTTTATATCTTAATCTGACATATTTCGTCTCTCCGATTTAAATTTGCATTTAGGCGTTTCTTTCCAACGATATTGATTATATATATATATATATATATATATATATATATATATATATATATATATTGTATATATATATAAAGGATATTAGCAATATTTGTGTATAATTTTCTACAAGTCACAATTTATGACTTGTTTGCTAAATAGATATAATGGAAAGCAAATAATAATGCAAAATATATTATGCAAAACCGCATCTGGTATGAAATATTTACAACCAGTTCACGAAAAGATCGCTTCTGGGATCAAATATTTCGGCAATATTTAGAGCGCACATGCAAACCGCATCTGGTATGAAATATTTACAACCAGTTCACGAAAAGATCGCTTCTGGGATCAAATATTTCGGCAATATTTAGAGCGCACACGCAAACCGCATCTGGTATGAAATATTTACAACTAGTTCACGAATAGATCGCATATAGATAATATATAACACACATATAGTATGCTCGGATCAGAAAGAGATGGACAGAGAAGAATGGGCAAAGAGAAAGAGGATATGAGTGTAAGTGAGCAAGTGTCTATAAAAGTGCCAAAAGTAAGAAAAAAAAGGAAATAGTTGGATATTTCTCCGTAGCAATACTTTATGCTCACTAATGTTTAGCGACTGATGTGAATTATTAATCGATATATCGTTGTACAGCTATTCCCTCGCTTACTCATTCCTATTCTCTCTCTCTCTCTCTCTCTCTCTCTCTCTCTCTCTCTCTCTCTCTCTCTTTCTTTCTTTTGCCCATGTCTGTTTATTTCTTTATAACAAAAATACTATATGAGTACAAAATACTATGTGCATCATATACATATAATGTGTATGTTCATGTATTGTAGTAATTCTAAATTCTATTTAAAGATTAATTTTATGTTACAATTTTTTTATATACAAATGTCTTTATGTTGTTTTCTATTTAGGAATTGCTTTAAAGATGTAATCAAAAAATAAAAAAAGAAATTTGAAATATTACATTTTTATATAATATTACATTATCATATTTATATTTTTGTGTAAACTGCACGGAAAAAGAATTCAATTATATCTAGTGACATATTAGTATATAGTATACATTAAAACAATTCCTTCTAGAATTATGGTATATAAATATACTAACCTTTTGACCTTTATTCTTTTTAAAGAAAGTCTGCGGGCAAAGCGAGGTAAGCGTTTCTCATTACATTTTCGCCCCATTATATGAACACACTATAACTACACAAACACAACACTCGTTTTTTAAATTCGACGCGTTATAAGTTATAACGCGTTATAATGGTTGAGCACCCTTTTGCGGTTATCTCTCGTTACGCGTATGTACACAACACGCGCGACTGACACTGAGACTGAGTACTGCCGCGCACTGATATTATCGCATGTGCCTGGCTGTGTGCGTGTGAATAGTACAGTCGCCTTATTCCCGATACGTACATACATACTTAGATACATGCATGCTACAAATATCGCGTAATAATAAAAACAAATGCGCATCTTTATAAAGGAATATTCTGTAACCGAATAAAAAGTTATTTTCATATTGATTAAAATTAATTCGATACATAAAAACATTATTTATTAATATTTTACGACGTGTCATTTTAATCACAATAATGTAATTAATGCATTTAAATTATTTTCGGATATATGAAATGCGAAATACAGACATTTGATTTTCTATAGTAACATGACATATATATACAGGGTGTCCGGCGTCAACCGCATCACCGGTCATGTGCAGGTAGAGCGGGTGAAACCGAGAAGAAAAGTCCTGTACCAATTTTTTATATAACACTTAATAAAAGAGTTATTATTGAGTAAAGTCTAGCCAATCAGCGCCGATCTTTAGCCAGGCGCACGTCGGTGAACCGCGCGCCTGATAGTGTGCGCCGCTGTACACTTCACAGCGCGCGGCTCACTGACGTGCGCCCGGCTAAAGGTCGGCGCTGATTGGCCAGACTTTACTCAATAATAACTCTTTTATTAAGTGTTATAGAAAAAAAAGGTAAAGGACTTTTCTTCTCGATTTCATCTGCTCTACCTGTACACGAGTGAAGCGATTGACGCCGGACACCCTGTGTATATATATATATAAATTTTATAATAATTTATGTATATTAATCTAACGTGAAAGATTATAGATAAAGGGAGCCTCATGAGCGAGACTTCGGAACTCTTTGATATTTGTCGTCTTGCTTGCTCCTTCATTCTTTCTCGCTTTCGCTTTTGTCGACTCTCCAGCATCGCGCGGGGATCTTTCCTTACCTACTATATATAAACATCTTATAAAATAAAAACTGAAACTTTTTCATATTGTATTTTATTAGTATAAAAATAATTATAATGGAATAATGAGATTCTTGCGATTAGAATAACACCAAATATGACATAAATCGGATAATTTTAAATGAAATAAGTAATCATAATTTTAATAACATAATTGATTAAAAATTATCCGATTTATGTCATGCTTAGTATTATTTTAATCGCAAGAATCTCATTAATCTATTAGAATTATTTTGATATCGATAAAATACGAAAAACAGAAATTTTACGAACGATATGTAACCCGAGATATTATAGATAAAGAGAGCCTCGCGAGCGAGACTTCGGAACTCTTTGATGTTTGTCATCTCGCTTGCTCCTTGTTCTTTATTGTATTCTTTCTCTCTCATCCCCATTATTATATTCTTTTATTTCTTCGACTTTTATTCTTTCTATTCTTGTCTTCCTACATAATAATACATTAATTTATTCGTCTTTATTTTATACAACATAAATGAGATATTGTGTATGTCATAAATAGAAAAAGTATTTAATTATGTATATTTTTGTATGTACATGTGTTGTATTTAACTATAGTTAAATAGAAAAAGAAAATAACTTGTGTATCTTATTTATGATGTATCAAATAAACATAAATAAATAAATTTATTTATTTTCATGTAGGGAGACGAGAAGATAGAAAGAATAAAAGTTGAGCAAATAAAAGAATATAATAATGGAAATAAAAGAATACAATAATGAACGAGCAGAAAGAAAGAGAGAGAGAGAGAGAGAGAGAGAGAGAGAGAGAGAGAGAGAAGCGCGAGTGAACGCGTAAGTAAATATGCGAGGAGCATGAAGCTAAGCGATACGTAGTACATAGCGTGCGAGCGAGCGATTAGAAAGAGACAGAGCGTATGATCGAGAGAAAAAAGATACTGCAATAATGTTAGTGCGTACATATATATTACTCTTGCACGCATGAAAGAGACAAAGGTAGTACGATTATGTCTGTCCTTGTCATGTAAGATTGCAGCTCCGTCTATCGCGACATCACGCAACTAATCTACTGCTCTGTTTTACTCTTGAGCCTCCATCTCGCACACACACATATGCACGAAAGTGTAGCATCGTAAAATCTTTTTTATAAAGCTTCTAAATTCACTTCTCTAAGTTCACTTATACTCTTTGATGAAATGCCGAGTGCGGAGTTCACTGATTAGGCACGTACAGATTACAAATTTGTTATATTAAGTAAATGTTGACGGCAGAAGTCGATAACAAAACTGTAATTTTCTCATTTTTTTCAACTTTTCATATGAAATGTTAAACTCCGCACTCCGTTATTATGTGTACCTTAATTGTGGAAAAGGATTTGTTGATATCTATAATCAACAAAAAGATTTTGCAATCCTACTAATATTTGCATTCTGTCGGTAATCCGGCATCCTCTTAACTACTACAGGTTTTGGGGGCGATGAATGGCTTAGAGCGTTGAGTCGCGAGCTGACAAGTGCCACGTCTCAGGTTCGATTCCGCTCGGATCTCATCCCACCATATACCTCTTTATGGAAGAGAAGGAGGAATGACAGAGAAGGAAAGAAGGATAAAAAGGAGGAGAATAGGAAGGAGACAAAAAGAGGGTTAGGAGTTAGGAACAAGGGAGAAGAGCAAAAAGAGAAAAGATAGGAAAGCTATGTGTGTGTAGAAGTGTTAGAGATAAGAGCATAAGGATGAAGGAGAAAAGGGAGCGTGAAGAGCAAAGGGGAAGAGCAAGAGATAGGGAAAAGGACAGCGGTGTAGTAAAGCGTTGTGTAAAGCGTTAGGTTAGGTGTAGGAGCGTTAGTTGTAAGAGCGGAAATGTAAGAAAATGAAATATATTTTGAAATTTGTAAAGTGTAAGAGTATAATATAAAATTGCATAAAATTGCAACCCCATTGGGGAGTCAATAAAGACATACATACATACATACATATTAGGTGTACAACTTTGCTTTCGCCGTTTTCCTATAGATGGTTTTAGCGGTAAGTAGTGGTCGAAATAAATAGATCATAGACGTCATGCAATAAACTTGGGCATCTGTCAACATAACCCCATAGAAACATTAGTCGATTTGTGTCTGCATCATAAAGTTATTTTCGATTGAAAATGTCAGTTTACGAGCCAAATTCTCGTCATTTGCGGGAGGTTTTAATTTTCTGCTTCAATATGAAGAAATCTGCGGCTGAGGCTCATCGAATGCTCTCAAATACTTATGGTGAAGCCGCTATTAGTGAAAGAACGTGTCGTGGTTTCAACGCTTCAAGAACGATGATTTTCACGTCGAAGACCGGCATAGCGGTGGAAGAGAGAAGGTTTTCGAAGATGCAGAATTGGAGGCATTACTTAATGAAGACTCGAGTCAAAGTCAAAAAGAATTGGCACGATCATTGGGAGTGGACAATACTTTGAATCATAAATGTATAACCAGTTTTTTACAATAAAGCCTCGAATTTCGGAAAAAAACGGCGGAAGCAAAGTTGTATACCTAATACTACAGGTTTTGATCAAATAGCAATAGCTTCTTTTGTGCTGTTTAACATGAATAAGAAAAAAAGAAGAAAAACAATATTTACAAAAATTTGACATAAGGTATATATATAAAGCGATCTTATTTTTATTTTTGTTTTATGTTTTTGTTTATAATTTCATATTTCTTCTGGTTGGGAAAGCACAAGTAAGTGTCGGAACATCCCCAATTATTTAATTATTGTTACCCTTAGTGAAGATGTATGGATTCTCTCCCACACAATTATTTTGAGCTTAATATATGTTGTCAAAGTCACGACCTCGAGTAACATTTAAAAGGTTTTAGCTGTCGCTCTTTGTTTATTAAACAGATCTTAATAATTAAAATGTGCAATAAGAACAAGTGCAATAATTTGAACTTCTCCGAATATGAATGTTATATTAATTATATATTTAAATATTTAAATAAATGCATGGGAGCGCGGGGGAGAGGTTCCATCTCTCACTCTTCACCTCTACCCAGAAAAAGTTCTAAGCTTACTCAAACTTATTTTTAATTTAAAAATAAAATTAAGTTTGGGTTAGATTAAAACTTTTTCAGGATGAGAGTGCGAAATCTTTCTTCCGCCCACGCATTTTCTTTGCAATAATTATACAAACGATAATTTAATGTACATAATTGTGAATATGTTATTGATTAAAATATTGGATAATTATGCAGAGATAGGAAGCCACTTCCGATTTCGGTAATTTTGAAGTATGTTATCAAGATCATTACTTTGAGTAATGTTTTGAAGGCCAACCGCTCGCTGTTTATTAAAAAGTTAATAATCAGGTTGGCTAAGTTAATTTTTATTAACTAAGTTAAGTTTGAAGTTAATGGCCCAAAAATTAATTAAGTTTACATTAAAAGTTATTTAAACAAAAATTAACTCAGTTAAAGTTAAGTTAAAAAATTATTAACTCAGTTAAAAGTTTAAAGTTAATTCTCTATCCAACAACAAATCGACATCGATGGTCCGATGAACTTATTGTATGACAAATGAAATATTCGCGTTACAATCAATCATTTTCACACGTTTTTGATGAATTATTTTATCTTGTATAAAAAAGGGATATTCTTCCAAATGTAACCCATCGAATTGAGCATCGTCTTTGTAAGAACTTAAAAAGTAGTCAAAAACAAATAGGAAAAAATATGATTTTGGCTATGGCAAATTACATGTTAATTTTTTACTTTCATATGTTAAAATCTTGCAAATTAGCAAACACACATTACATTTAAATAAGAACAACCCCTTCAAACATCAATGACGTTGATAAATGTTGTCAAGGTCACTGTCCTGAATATTCTCCAAAAGATTTTAAGCGTTGACCGTTTTTTATTACAAAATTATTAATAAAAAAGTTTATTAAATACAACTAATTAGTAACGCTAAATGCAGGAACATACTCAATTATAATAAAAATCATTAACTGCCCAGCAAACACATATTATAACAGTTATATAACATTCGAGTCAAAAATTAAAATAACAGCGTTATATTTTTATTATATAATTGTTATATATCATCTTTTTATTGTTGCTATATAATATACTAGCAAACACATATTATAACAATTATATAACATTGGAATAAAAAATTAAAATAACAACTGTTATATATTTATTATGTAAATTTATATACCATCTGTTTACTGTTGCTATATAATATACTAGCAAATATGTATTATAACAGTCATATAACATTAGAGTAAAAAATTAAAATAACAGCTGTTATATAATATTTTTTATATAAATTTATATATCATCTGTTTACTATTGTTATATAATGTATGTAGAATAGTTATATGTTTCTTCATTTGCGTATTTTGCTCAATGCTGCTAATAAATTCCGCGACTTTTTTATTCATATTACGCGCGGCTTTTTCTCGCGTCCTCTCAAACGTTTAATATCGCGACGATAAAGAACCAGTGTTAAAATAGCGCTGGCATCGCGGTAACGCGTGTTTGCCTATCTAGTTAAGATACAATTCAGAGTTGAATTATTGTTGGCGGGAAAGCGGGCAAAAAGTGAGTACGCATTACCACGCATTACGCATTGTGCCTTCGTGTTACAACAAAAAGTGATCGGTTTTGTGTCGAGAATTATTTGATACTCATGTTGATCGTCGTGTGTTTAATTATTAGTATTGGGCTCTACAATGGATGACTCTGCGAGAGCAAGCATAGATAGTATATTATTCTGAACCGCAGAAATATACATGTGTGCTGCATTCTTTCTCTGCGCGATCTTTTTTTGTTCTTTTTTTGTCTCAACTCTCTGCGACTTGTCTGACAAAGATAATTGTACAATAATAATTGTAGAACTCTACACAAGCCAAAGACTGTAAGTATATATATATATATATATATATATATATATATATATATATATATAAATAAGTGTTTATTAGACGACTGATTATGTTATATACAGGGTGATTCAAAACAACCTTCTGTCCTTACAATGTCATATACTTGACACTATTCTAAGACGACTTTTCATTTGCCAAAATTTCTTTCGAGGCTTAGTTTTTAAATTATAAGCCAAAATAGTTAACGAATTACGGGCCGCGTACGCGAGGCAAGCAGGGGTGGCGCAACTCACCGTCCGATGCTGGTGATTACGTGAGGCGCTCGCTGCGATCAACTGTTTGCTACATACGATGGAGTGTATGTGTGAGAGAGAACGTATACGCGTATACACACACATACACATTCTCTCTCTCTCTCTCTCTCTCTCTCTCTCTCTCTTTCTCCCTCTCTGTCTCTTTTACACCCATCGTATGTAGCAAACAGCTGATCGCACACACGCACTCTCTTTCTCTCTTCTTTGTCTTTCTCTTTTATATCCATCGCGTATAGCAAACAGCTGATCGCACACACGCACTCTCTTTCTCTCTCTGTCTTTCTCTTTTACATCTATCGCGTGTAGCAAACAGTTGATCGCACACATGCACTCTGTCTCTCTCTCTCTCTCTCTCTCTCTCTCTCTCACACTATTTCTTACCTTTTATGTAGTAATTCGTTGCCCTCATACGACTCAATAAGTAATACTTCCGTATGATAGAACGAGTAACTAGCAAACTTTTTTCACTCATAAATTGTACCACTTATCGAACTTTTACGAATTAATCTACGCACTTTATCGATAAATTGAATTTATTAACGATTATAACGGTTAATCACAATCTACCGATTAATTATTAAAATATCTCGAAGAAAGAAACGCGTTATTCGATGCGGAAACTGCGCGACGACAACAAGCAAGTACTAGCGTTGCCGGCATGCCGGCTGCCGGCTGCCGAACAACTGAATGTATCACATTACGCGTGATCGACGCGGACGCTATCATGTGTTCCGTGATCGGCTAAAGCCTCCGACATTGTAAATTCGATAGTTTCGAAAATATAAAACTATAAAATAAGAAAATATAATGACGTATAATAACATCGTTTTTTTTAATAAATTTAGTTTGTCGATGCGTGGATTAATACGTAAAAGTTCGATAAGTGGTTCAATTTGTGAGTGAAAAAAAGTTTGCTAGTTACTCGTTGTATCACACGGAAATATTACTTATTGAGTCGTATAAGGGCAACGAATCTCTACATACAAGGTAAGAGTCAGTGAGTGAGAAAGAGAGAATGTGTATTTGTGTGTATACGCGTATACGTTCTCTCTCACACATACACCCCATGTAGCAAACAGTTAATCGCAGCGAGCGCCTCACGTAATCACCAGTATGGGACGGTGAGTTGCTCCGCTCCTGCCTGCCTTGTGTACGCGGCCCGTAATTCGTTAACTATTTTGGCTTATAATTTAAAAACTAAGCCTCGGAAAAAATTTTGGCAAAAAAAAATCGTCTTAAAATAGTGTCAAGTATATGACAGTGTAAGGACAGAAGGTTGTTTTGAATCACCCTGTATATTCCGTAGCTTCAAGTTGCACAGGAACAATAATAATAATAATTACCATAATAGCAATTATATACGCTAAGAAAAAATGTAAGACGGAAAAGAAAAAATTATCAGAAACTAACATAAATCCGATGTGCAAACCGAAAATAATCCAAGAGCACATCTACGGCACCGCAAGCGGATCGAATAGAACAGCTGAGATAGAAACCGACACCGCGATAACTAATACTGCGATGTTATATTAAAATAAAGTAGATATAAGAAACAAATACGAAAATGTATAGCGAAAAAATATGTAGACGAAAATTCACGTATAGTTAATTTTCTTTTTCCAAAGGGGGAGGGATGTCGTAACCCGACTAATTTCTTAATATATTAAAGCAGTGCTGGGATTTACTTGCACATTTTGGCCCGATTCTGTAGCTTACGCCTACTGCCCCCCACTCCTCGCTCGCGCGTTAGCAACGAGTCGCCAGATACGCGTAACTAAGGAGCGCGACGCTACGTCTCAGGAGTGTCCGCATGTAAAAATGTCTAAATGCCCTAGCCCTAAATATAACGATAAGACTTATTAAATAATTAAATCAATATATTATATATTCTGTTTATATAATTTACATACTTTTGTGATACTTTATTCAAAGCTTTCTCTTAACCCGATTTAGAATTATATCAATTTATAACTTTAAAATATATGTAATTTATTTTCGCGTACATTAAAATCATATTATCGATAATGTCACAAAATATACTCGTAATAAATAATTATAATATAGAACGATTGCAATATAATTATAATTATGAGACAATAGATTTCCACATCACAAATGAGGTACTATTGTTAATGCGTTTTTTTTTAAAGTGGTTTCCCCAGTAGGCCTATTCCACTAAAGAAGAATAATCCGTTCGCGTACATATATATATGGAAAAATTATACTAAAGATAAAAAAATAAAAGAAAAAAAGAAGAGAACAATCGCGTAAACATCAATTTGATTTTCTAAGCCGTTTATGTCAATTTACAAGGGATAAAATATCTACGGGAATATTAGATGAACTAGAGCGCATCAAAGAAGATAATGATGTATCGCTCAAACAACAACGTTTATCTGTTTTCGTATATTTTAATTTTGAAGAAGAACATTCACATAAATACGTAGAACCGAACATAGAAAAAATTCGAAGACCAAATTTTATAAGTTCGGGATACTTTGATGAATCTAAAATCTTAAAGAATTCAACACTTTTTTCTGGCCGCGGTTTAAGAGACAGATCATTTTGCAAATCGCAAAGTTCTGCCTGAAGTTCTATATTTTGTTCTTCAATCGGAACAAGAAGAGGATTCTCAAAAAGAATTAGATCTTTTCTAAGCAATTCGAAATCATTAAACCGCATATCAAACTGGGTTATTAAAGAATTAATTAAATGAAGTTGTTTCTGAAAATTACAATCTTTGCCGTATTCTTCGAAAAGAATTTGGCAAGATGGATAAAAGTAAAAATTATTTTTTTCTAAATGATTTTTAAATAATAGTAATTTTCTACGGAATGAGTCGATATGACTAACTAAGTCTGATATCGTTTGGTTGGCCTTTTGCAGCTTCAAATTTAAATTATTTAAATGGGAAGTTAAATCTGTAATAACAGCTAACTCAGAAAGAAAATCTAGATCTTCGAAAAAGGATTTAAATTCGTCATAATTTATAGACATTTCTTGCAAGAAAAGGAAGATTTCTTTTCTTATTGCAAAGAATTTCTCTAGACATTTCCCTGCGCTAAGCCATCGAACTTCGGAATGTAAAGGTATATCTCTATAAATTGCATTATGCTCTTCGAGAAAGGATTGGAACTTTCTGTGATTCAGAAATTTGTGTCCGCCTTTTATTGCATTAATAATTTTAGTAACTATCTGCATTGCGGTACACAATTTAATCGCTTTCCCACATAATGCTTCCTGGTGAATTATACAATGAATAAGGGGGAATTTTAAATTTTGCTGCTTTATTTGGTCGAAGAATCCAATTTTCGAACCTGTCATTGCTTTCGCACCATCAGTTACGATAGCCGAACATTTAGAAAAATCGATATTAAATTTTTCTAAGGTTTGTTCAACGGCTCTAAAAATATCTATCCCGGTTGTTGTGCCATGTAATGGTACAAAATTTAAAAGCTCCTCGACATATGAAAAATCGTTTTGTACGATTCGAGCAAAAATACTCAACTGGCTCACATGTCGATTATCGGTGCTTTCATCGAGGCACAATGAAAAATACGAGCACGTTGCTAATAAGTCTTTTAATTTTTCTTCTATGGAATAAGCGATGTGAGTAACTCTTGCTGCTACTGTTTTTTTATTTAACGGTATACTAGTAGCTTTTGCAAGAGTTAAAGAATTTCCAAATGATTTTACAGCTTCTATGAGGCATTCCTTTACAAATTCACCTTCAGTAAACGGCTTAGAATGTTTAGCGATTAGTACTCTGCGTTGATACCACTGCTT